>NW_021703768.1:122435351-122698602 GCF_005190385.1 Monodon monoceros
ATATAATATATATATATAATATATATAATATATATAATATATAATATAATATATAATATATAATCTAAGTTGAATTAGATTAAAAGTTTAGTTCTTTAGTCCCGCTAGCCACATTTCAAGGCTCACTGGCCACATTCTGCTTGTGGCTACCCTATTAGACAGCACAGCTGTGCAAGAGTTCTTAATGGGGCCAGCAGTGCCCCCTAAGGGGCATAATGGAAATGTGTGGAAACATTTCTTTTTCAGTACTGTACTCACAGGCAGTGGGTGAGAGGCCAGAGATGCAGACATCCTGCAATATAAAGGGCAGTTCTGCACAAGACGACATTGTCCCACATCTCAGATTCCCACGTAGGTTAAACACATGTTTATAATTAGAACCTGTTTGTTTTGGTGAGAGCAGTACGCTTGGCTTTAATATACATTTTGGGGGACTGAAAATGTATATAACTTAATAGAAGTTTGTTTTATTCAGAGCTCTACCAAGAATTGCATAACATTTTGAAAAATTGCTTCACAGATTGAAATGTCGCTCCTATATCAGACAGCACCTGTAGCTGTAGCATTCACAGGGGTCCTAGACACAGGTAAAGCAACTGACTACTTCATGATATCTGCTAGGGAAATCACACCCAAGCATTTGCTATTAAAATACACAGCATTTTATTATCAATTACTTTCCTTTATTTCTCTTTATATGAGTGCAAGGGCATTGTATGGGTTTTCAAAGTTATATTAGTAGGAGGATTATTTAATCTAGTAATTTCATTCCAGAATAGTAAAGGGGTGTTATGAAATGTGTTACTGAAAGCACGTAGAACCATTGTTCTAAGAAGCATGGCTGGCTCAAGCCGATGAAGACTGCCACCTGCAGGTAGGAGAGCAAACTGAGGCTGCATCCCAGAACGCAGAGGACGGGAAAGAGCTGCCTCAATTAAACAGCTACGTACTTTGCATCTCCCAAGTCCAAAGCACTGTGCTAGAAAACAGGGCTATGGCAGTGACCCAAACGATTAGGGCTCTGCTACCAAGGAGCTCACAGTCCAGGGTGGGAAAGTACGTGGGTCTGGGGAGGGGGGATCAAGGTCAAGTGGGCACAAATAATCAGCTGGTCAGAGATACCCCCATCCATTTCAATCCTCTCTGATAGCAACCTGTTCAGTTTAGTTGATCCAGGAAGATATACCAAAGAGTGCTAAATTTTCTGCACATATATTTCATATTGTTTCAAAATTTACATCAATTTAGAAAAACATACACAAGTAATACATGAATACAGCCTTTTAGAGGATAAATTTTTTAAATTAGAGAGGAATAAAGAAGAAAATAAAAGGTCTCCTTCACTCTTCTTAAAAAGTAACTGTTGGGCTACCCTGGTGGTGCAGTGGTTGAGAGTCCGCCTGCCAATGCAGGGGACACGGGTTCGTGCCCCGGTCTGGGAGAATCCCACGTGCCGCGGGGCGGCTGGGCCCGTGAGCCGTGGCCGCTGGGCCTGCGTGTCCGGAGCCTGTGCTCCACAGCGGGAGAGGCCACAGCAGTGACAGGCTCACGTAAAAAAAAGTAACTGTTACTAATACATCTAGAATGTGGCCTTCCCAACATTTTATGCATTTATATACATATGAATGCAGATACAAATAGATGGTTTTGTTTTTTAAACGTAAATGAAGTTATATATACATAGATACATATGTATACAGATATACATTATAATTTCATTTATGTTTAAATATATATATTAATAGCTTTACAACTTGATTTATTTAATTTAAAAATATATCTTGGAGATCTTTCCATGTCAATACAGATAGATCCCCCTCATTGGTTTTATGATTCCATAATAACTCATTGTAAAGAATTCATTCATTCTTCAACAAATATTTATTAAGTATCTACTACACGCTTGAAACTATTCTAGGTGCTGAGGATGTAACAGTAAACAACAAAAGCAAAAAAAAAAAAAGGCAAAAACACTTGCCTTCATGGAGCTTAAATTCCAGTGGAGAGAAAGAGGCAGTACACTTAATAAATAAGTTAATAATATATGCACATGAAAAAGTGATAACTGCTATGGAAAATACAGAACAGGATAAAGGAGATTGGGAATACTAAACTCAGAGTGGGGTGGACTGCAACTAAAAACAAGGTGGATAGAGCAGGCCTCACTGGGAAGCAGGCTTGAGTAGATGAGAAAGAGAGCTATGAGGACATTGTGGGAAAGAGTTTTCCAGGCAGCAGGAACAGCCTGTGCAAAGGTCCTGAGGTAGGAATGTAACTAATAGGTTCAAGAAACAGCGAGCATGCTACAGCAGCTGGAAAGGGCAAAAGTGGAAGAAGAAAGATTAGGTCGAAGGTGACTGCAAAAATCTATGAGAGATGACAGTGAGTTAAGATCAGGGTGGTAGCAGATAATGAGAACTGGTCAGATTCTGCATATATTTTGAAGGTAAAGTCAACAGGATTTACTGATGGTATTCACGTGGGGAGTGAGAGGGAGAAAAAAGGAATCAAATGTGATTTATCCTAAGCACATGGAAGTACTGAACTGCATTAACTGTGATGTACCATAGCTGATGTAACCTGTTCTTTATAAACTAACATTTAGGTTATTTCTAGGTTTTCTCTATTATAAATGATCTTGCAAAGTTTATCCTCTTACATGTACCTTTATGCACATCCAATTGGGTTTCCCAGTGAACAGTTTCACTCATCTCTCACCTTTGAAACGAGCTGATCTACTCTAATCCACCAGGGAGGACAGACGTGTTCTCAGGACATGCAAAGGAATCGGTGCGTGAAGCCAAATTAAGCATGAAGAAAAGGTCATCTTTTCTCTTTTACATTTTCTCTTCTTGCATCATCCCATTCCCCAATTAATATCGTGCATGATAAAATCACATAACAGCTAACATTTTTGAGCACTCGAGTGCCAGGCACAGTGTTAAGTGATGGACCAGCATTTTCTCATTTTTACCCTCATGACAACACTATGAAATAAATGTGTATGTCCATTGTATACATAAGAAGTAAAATAAGATCTTGCAGGGGACAAATGCACCCCAAAGGTCGAACACACATAACTGATGGAACTTGGGCTTTAACCTGGCCCTGAAGCTCACATCCTCAGCCATCTGCACTGTGCAGTATTTAATATAAATAAACTTCTACATTACCCTGTGATTATTTTTCCTTGGGACAAAATACCTTCAATTCCATTTACAGTAAGGACTATGCCTGCCCCCCTAAAAGGCAGTACAGGGTAATGCAAAGGACACAGCCTACGGAATCAGCTCTTTCTGACTGTATGATCTTGAGTAAACAGTTTAACCCCTCTAAACCTCAGAGAAGTGGGTCAGGACCCAGAGAAAACAAAACATAGCGTGGCTAATTCTCTATGGGGACTTGTGAGTATAAAAACCTCTTAAAGATTTTATATCCAAGTGTCCTGTTTGTGGTTAAATACAGGCATTGAAGTCCTGAGTCTCTACTGGAGAAATCTAGATCATTCTCTCCACTCCCTGTGGTCCCCCTGCTACAAATCAGTTTCCTTGGAAACGCAGCATCCTCCCTATCTCCCTTCTTCATGACCTACTCTCTATCCTGTGTCAGAGCTGCCACCAAAGTCACCAAAAGATTTCAGGGCTGTGGAAGGAGGATTTGCCTCAGACTCAGAAGCTGAGAGTCTAGTCCCAACTCGATCCATAGAACTGCTGTGTAACTGGAACAAGCCTTAGCCCTCTCTGAGCCTGTTTCCCAACTCTGAAATCATCAGTAAACCAAAGAAACTCTAAATTATCTCTCAGAATGAACATCCTACAACTCTGTCTCCAGTGGTGATGGGAAGGAAGAGAATTATGGATGCAGTGAACACGAAGAATCTTGCCTCCTACCTATATTTATTGATTTGTCAGAGGCCACAATTGATTGTCTTCCTCTGGAGCAGACGCTCAACTGCTGTTCATGCAGCAAAAGCCATTTTTTGCCTGAGGAAACAAAATGTTCTGGGAAATTTCACAAAAATTGATCTTAAATTGTCTAAAGAGCCACAAATTCACATCAAACAGGGCATTACGAGAAGCCTGAGGTCCCAAATGTTGTCTGTAAATGCTTCCTCCCTATGAAAATTTTAGCGCACTTCAGAGATGTGTCCTGGACTGCCTGGCTTAACGATCAGCTCTGTTGGTAAAGGCTGCGGAGCAGGGGTGACTGGAGCTGAGCTGGGTCTGACTCACTCCAAATCCAGGCAGCCGATTCATGTGCGAACATGGGTCTCTGGCCAGAGGGGCACTGGGAGCACACAGAGCTCTGGGAGGATTACATCACTCCCCCTAAACCCCCAGCCCAAGGCCCCTCCAATCTACCCCATGTCAGATTCCTAGAAACACACACACTCACCCCACCTCTACCCCACCCCCGCCAACCATTACCACTGAGGAAACCTGAGGCGACAGAAAAAGACCAAGAGGAGGAACTGGGATACTGGGCTTCTGGCCTGATGACTGGTAGATCTTGACCCTAGAACTGGGCCTTAATTACAGTATCTGTAAAACGAAAGAACTGGACTTGAACTTGTTAACTCTGACAATCTACAATTCCGGGATATGAAGGACCTCCACCTAGGAGCTATGCTGGCTTTCTGCAGTCTCTACCAGGCTCCAGGACCTATACTTGTTGTCTCTTCTGCACAGTTTCCCAGACCTTCTGTGAGGCTCTCTTCCCCTGATCCATACGGTCCTCAAGGAGGTACACGACCCCACCACCATGGCCACGGTGACTGGTTCAGGGCTGGGCAGGTGAACTTGGAATAAGTCAGTCGCTTGCCTGACGCTTCTGTTACCTATTGCTGAAGACCAAACTGTCCTGAAACTTAATGGCTTTAAGTGACAACCATTTTACTCTCCCTCAAGGTTCTCTGGCTGGAATTGCAGTCAGCTGGAGGCTGGCCTGGGCTGGACCATCTGGGACACTCACTGCACCCAGTAGGCTCACTCGTGCTGGCTATTGGTGCTGAGTGGCTGAAGACTCAGCTGGGGCTGTTGACGAGAGCATCCTGCTGCTTCTACCCCACGGTCTCTCCATGTGGCTTGGGTTTTTTAGGGCATGTCAGTTGGGTTCCAAGAAGGAGCATTCAAAGTAGGCAAGTCCCAATTTGCCAGCAATTTATCAAGCCTCTGTTTACATCACACTTGCTAAAATCCCATCAGTCAAAACATGTCACATGTCCAAGCTCAGAGTCACTGAGGGATGGCCGGCCCTACACAAGGGTGAGTACCAAAAAGCATGGTTCTTTGGGGGCCACCAGTTAACCAATAAATTTCCTATTGTACTTAAGCTGACTTGAGTTGCTCTCACTTGTTGCCAAAATAGTTATGACTAATACAGAGTCAAAGATTTAAATTCAATTCTTGTCCTTACCACTGTGCAGCCAAAAAGTTACTTGACCTGAGATTCAGTTTCTTCGTAAGATAAGAGATAATATTCAGTTCAGAATACCATTATAGAAAGTAAATAAGATGAAAAACCCCAAAACATTTAAAAAATCCCAACATGCTATACAAATAAGATGTCCTATACAAATAAACATATCATAAATGATGATGATAGAGGTGATGATAAAGCAGGAGAAACTGAAAGTTTAAGTCACTTCAGTTTGTAATTGATTCATTTCACAAACACTTCTTAGATATCTACTATGTGTACAATACTATTATAACTGGCTGGTTGTATAGTGGCAGGAGATGTCCAAGCCCTCAAAGAATTTAGAGTCCAATAGGGGAAACAGGTATACATACACACACACACACACACACACACACACACACACACACACACATATGTATATATATATATTGGATTGGCCAAAAGTTCGTTTGTTTTTTTCTGAAAGATGGCTCCAGTAGCGCTTAGTTGTCCTTAACTTCATTCGAAACAATTTTGTTAGATTGTATTGTGACAGCTGTCATATCAGCATGCATTTGAAAAAAAACATCGAAATTGGTGAATTTTTGTGTAGCCATTTTAATATCGAAGATGGAAGAAAAAAAGCAACATTTTCAGCATATTATGCTTTATTATTTCAAGAAAGGAAAAAACTGAACTGAAATGCAAAAAAAGATTTGTGCAGTGTATGGAGAAGGTGCTGTGACTGATCGAATGTGTCAAAAGTGGTTTGTTAAGTTTCCTGCTGGAGATTTCTCCCTGGATGACGCTGAAGGTCAGGTAGACCAGCTGAAAGCTGATAGAGATCAGATTGAGACATTAATTGAAAACAATCAACTTTATACCACACGGGAGATAGCTGACATACTCAAAATATCCAAATCAAGCACTGAAAATCATTTGCACCAGCTTGGTTGTGTTAATCGGTTTGGTGTTTGGGTTCCACGTAAGTTAAGCAAAAAAACCCTTCTTGACCGTATTTCTGCATGCAATTCTCTACTTAAATGTAACGAAAACATTCCTTTTTTTAAAACAAATTGTGACAGGTGATGAAAAGTGGATACTGTACAATAATGTGGAACGGAAGAGATTGTGGGGCAAGCGACATGAACCACCACCAACCACACTCAAGGCTGGTCTTCATCCAAAGAAGGTGATATTGTGTATATGGTGGGATTGGAAGGGAGTCCTCTACCATGAGCTCCTGGAAAACCAAACAATTATTTCCAACAAGTACTGCTCCCAGTTACCAAATGAAAGCAACACTCTACAAAAAGCATCCGGAATTGGTCAACACAAAACGCATAATCTTCCATCAGGATAACACAAGACCACATATTTCTTTGATGACCAGGCAGAAACTGTTACATCTTGGCTGGGAAGTTCTGATTCATCTGCCGTAGTCACCAGATATTGCACCTTTGGATTTCCATTCACTTCGGTCTTTACAAAATTCTCTCAATGGAGAAAATTTCAACTCCTTGGAAGACTGTAAAAGGTACCTGGAACAGTTCTTTGCTCAAAAAGATAAAAAGTTTTGGGAAGATGGAATGATGAAGTTGCCTGAAAAATGGCAGAAGGTGAATACTTTGTTCAATGAAGTTCTTGGTGAAAATGAAAAATGTGTCTTTTATTTTTAACTTTAAAAACCGAAGGAGGGTGGGAGGGAGGGAGACGCAAGAGGGAAGAGATATGGGAACTTATGTATATGTATAAGTGATTCACTTTGTTATAAAGCAGAAACTAACACACCACTGTAAAGCGATTATACTCCAATAAAGATGTTAAAAAAACAAAACAAAAACAAAGGAACTTTTTGGCCAAACCCATATATATATATATATATATATATATATATATATATATGTATATAAAACATTAACCTAAGGCTAAAAAAAAATGCTGCCTCAGGAGAGGAGTAAATTTTTCTATGACGAGAGATGGAGGGAATAAATCATTCTGAGCTGCATGATGGGTGGAGGGGAGAAGAATGAGGGCATCTTAGAAAATATGGTACTTAACCTAGGCCATAAAGAATGTGTTGGCTTTTATATACATGCAGGAGGCAAAAGGCATTCTGGAGAGCGGTCACCAAAAGGACAAAGGCTGGGAGGCATACAGTAGGTGCTTCATGAGAAAAAGATAGATAGATATAAGTAAGTGAATAAATGGTGTCCCAAGTATAGCACAGAGTCCAGTGCTTCTGCAGTAAAGGGACGATGGGAGGGAATGGTGAGACAAAACCAGAAGAATAGATTGGGGCCACATTATGATGAGCCTTGAATACCAGCCCAAAGGATTTTCGCATTTATTTCAATAGGGAGTCAGTGAGGATCCTGGAGCATAATAATGACAGGATCAGAACCATGTTTTGTAAAGATCAGTCTGGTAATAATGAGGGATGAATCTATACTTCCCTTTACAGAAGCAGCCCTCCGTCTGTCTCAGTCTACGGATGGTGGGAGGCCTGGTACCCCTACTCTCTCATTCTACTCCAGGGGTGCGCAGGTGATTCGACTTGACCAATGGGAACATTTCATCCCAGTGCCTGGTTCAGGGAGAGGTGTCTGATTCAAGCTAGGTCAATGAGATTGTCTCCTAGGACTTTGGATAGAAGTGCTGGGAAAGACGTGTTTGTTTTTTCCCCACTGGTATTGCTAACGTAGTGTTATGTAAGGCTGAAGTTTATGGTGACCAAGAAAGCCTGCCTGAGAATGAGGCTAACAGGGAAGAAAAAGAGACAATAGACAAAGGAAGCAAGTGACTGTTAGCTCCATTTGAGTTCCTGGATAGAGCTGCCCTGAAAGTAATGCACCCCTGAATTTCTATCCCATTGGAAGTGATCCAATCATATTCCATTTGAATTGGTTTTCTTTTTGTAATGAAATGATTCCGGACTTCATACAGTCAGGCACTATGTGAATCCCTTAACAGTCATCCATTCACTCAAGAAATATGTTTAAGTGCCTACTCTGTGCCAGGCACTATTGTAGGCATTGGAAATAGTGTGAAAAAACAGACAAATATTCCTGCCCTCAAGGAACTTATATTCTAGAGTGGACAAGCAGGCTAGATCAAATGAGATTAGAACAATAATGGGGGAGGGGCACCCTGGAGAGCTTAATAGGCCATTCTGAGGATTTAACTTTTGTTCTGAGGACAGGAAAGCATTAGAGAGTTTTGAGCAGAGGAGGGGTATGCACTCGCGCAGATTTCAAAGGGTCACTCTGGCTGCCACACTGTGTATGAAAAAGGGCACGAGTGAAAGCGCAAGGCCAGTTAGGAGACCATGGAAATCAGGAAAGAGAGGATGGTGGCTCGGTCCGTGGTGACAGCCATGAAGGTGGTGAGACATGGTCAGAATCTGAATCTAGTCTGAAAGTGAAGGCCAACAGGTGCTGCTGATGAATCGGACATGGGTCCTGTCAGGGAAAGAAAAGTGTTGGGGAGACGCCAACATTTTCCCTCAAGCACCTCAAAGGATAGAGTTGTTGTTAACAGATGTGGGGAAGCCCAAGAGAGGAACAAGCGTGAGGGTGAAGGTCAGGCATTTGTTGTTACCTTGTTAAACTTGAGTTGCCTGTTAGACTTCTAAGTGGAGACACGGAGTAGGTGGTCAAATATTAGAGTCTCGACTCCAGAGAAAACATCTGGACTGGAGTGACACACCTGCACCCACCTCAGAGAAAGATCAAGGGAAAGCTGCTCCGGCTACCTTACTTTTCCTCTGTCACTGCACCTGCTCCCCTTGTAACTGTAATTGCCTGGCCAGGCAGTGAGCTCAAACATGCTTTCCACTGGTCTCAGAGGATCTTCTATATTCTAACAGTCCTATCCAAGAAGGCTTTTTTTTTCTTAAGTTTTTCAAGGTGAAAGTTCAGCTCTAGAGATCCAAGAACATAGGAATGACCATGTGCAAAAAACAAACTCACTGGGAACAATGTTTCCTACCTGAGAAGTCTCAAGGAGAACTGGAATTCCCGAGCTCTACACAAGCAGGAGCAATACAGGCACCGAGAGCAATGCCCGGGTGACAGGCGGCAGAGTGGGGGTCGATTCAGAATCGCGGTGGCTTTCATCAGCTGAATACTGAAACGCTTGGGGGATTTTTTTAGCTCAAAATAGGAACAATGAATATGGAGGGATCTTTTAAATATTAATAGAAGCAGTGTTAAGGAAGAAAATTGAAACTATTGTTTCACAAACAGCTGGATCTACTGAAGCAAATTCAGTGTGTATTTCTGAGGGTTCCTTTCAAAATATGCTTAAGTATAATAAGCAAAAACTCCAGGGAGTTGTGCCACGGGGAAAAGACCGGTGGACTGGGAATCAGATCTGGCTTCCAACCTGATGGCAAATCACTGACTTCTGAATGTCACATTCTAAAATGCAGGTTCTAAGATCGCTCACGGTTGCTGTGAAGTGGAAGAAAATGTGCGTAGTAATGACAGAACTAGGAGCATTGAGAGTCATCACTGCCGGCACTGGGCGAGGTATCTGATGGGTGCTGTTCTAAGGCTGCTAAATCTGGAAGATACAGGGGGTAAGGCTGAGGACTTCGGATGAAGAGTGCCTGGATTCAAATCCCCACCCTGTCACTCACTGGCTGGGTGACTTGGAGCAAGTTGCTCACCCTCTCTGTACTCAGTTTCCTCATGAGGAACATAATATTAGCTTCTAACCTTATCAAGAAGGTTAGCCACGAGATTAAATGAGCTTTGGTAAATGAAATGCTTAGCACAGTGCCCGGCACATAATAAGCACAAAATAATTATCAGTACTTATTACCATCACAGGTAAGTCTCACAACACGGCCAGGAGGTGTGTAGTCATTACTACTGCTATGTTATGGCTGTCAAATTAGAGTGATGAATACCTTGTCTAAGGTCACACTGCTGGTAAGTAATAAGTATCACTAGTAAGTAATAAAGAATGTGAAATCGTTTATTATTTGTATTTTAGTATGTGGCAGGGATTGAGAGACCTTTTGGTTTTCTCCCTGCTGTTGAGCTCATTTCACGGCTTCTCCTGTTCTGTTCCTCAGCTGAGCTGCTAGGAACTTCCATCTCCGAGCAGCTGCCTCCGCCCAAACATGTGCTTTTCATTCCATGTCACATGTTCAGAGAAGCCTTTTCTGACCGTCAACCTTAAACAGTCCCTACCACCCCCATCCGAGTACCAGCCTATAACGTGACCCTGTTTTATTTTCTTTACTAAAGTTACTGATTAACTTGCTCATTTGGTTGTTGTCTACCTCTTCCCACCAGAATGTAAGCTCCTTGGGGGCAGGGACTTTGACTGGCTTCTTCACACTCGATCCACATGGCCTCAAATAGCACCCAGCACACAGCAGGTGCTCAATAAATGAAAGATGAATGACTGACGTTCTCTCCACTTATCTGAGCCTTTGGAAGGCAGCCTCATTTCACTTCTATAAATCCTTCTCAGTTAGTCTTCTGTCTTAGATCCACCAGCAAATGACCAAGGAATTGGGATAAATATTCCTGCTCCCTTTACTGCCCCCCATTAATACCTCTCTCACACACATTTATAAGACTAACAGGACAGTTCGATCAGATGTGTTTTTCTCCTCTTCCTAAGGCTGCTGATAAATTGTGAGGATTAACGAGATTCCCATCGCTCTCACACATTCTAAGTGTCATGCCGTGGCTGAACCAATATTGGGACTCATATAGTACATCAGAGTTCATTTCGTTCCTAGGCTGTTGTATTTGCAAGCACAGTCTCTGTCAAGTTTGTTTTAATAACAGGGTTCCAGACAAAACGCCAACTGAATTCACTACTAAAATAAATTGAAACTACATGAGCAGGCTTGAGGGGAAGAGGTATCCAAGAAACTTTATCTTTTCAAACTCGGCGGCCGGTCATAAATGGACAATCAGTAGAACACATACCACCTCTCCTTGGGAAATAATTTCTCTTGGCCGGCACCCACAGACTACGACTTGACTTTGTGAATCTAAATTACCCTCTCCAGTAACCAAGCAAAGAGGACCTTGTTGCCCAGAGATTTTCTTTTTCCTTCTTTTCAATAACTCCCCACTGTCCATAAAAATAATATAAGTATAAATAATGGCATAATAATATAGCAACTCTATACTACCTGCTGTTGCGACATCTGGGATACAGTGGTGCCAATTAATTACACCACCTACCTGCACTCTGATGGTGGAGATGACACAACATATGTAAATCACTTCATTATAAACTGTGATAAGTGCTATGGCTGAGGCCAAGGGACCTGCTTTAGATAAAGCAGATAAGATTTAAACTGAGATTGAAAGGGTAAGAAGGTCAGCTATGTGAAGTGTGTGTGTGTGTGTGTGTGTGTACATGTGGACATGCACATGTCCATCAACATCCACATCCCCGTCCTGTGGATGAGGAGAGCAGGGCTCCGGGAGGTTACATTTCCTGCCCAAGGTTACTCAGTCATTACAAGGCAGGGTTTGGAAACCCATATAACCCATTCTAATGCTAGGCAGTGACGGTCCAAAGATGAATGAAGTGGTCAGTGACTGGTCTCGTCTAAAATAGGGTTCACCTCAGACTCCCCAAGTTAGCCAGCAAGTGTCCAAGCCAGAGGCCCTAATGAGTTCCACTGCTGTTGAATGCCCCTCTGTCCCAGGTGTGGGCAAGCTCTAAAAGTGCAAAGGTGGATCACATCATTCTACCCACCAGAGCTCAGGGCCTAGTGAAGGAGACAGAGGGCCAACAGGCAGTTACAACCCAGTTGGGCAAAGGCTGTAGAAGAGAGAAATGCAGGAGGCCGTGGGACCAGAGGCGGGGAATCTTATCCCTGAGCAGCGGTCAGGGAGCCTTCCTGGATGAAATGTCCCTGCTTTCGTTCCTTCAGCAAATAATTAGAGAGCCCCTAGTATGTGCCAGACGCTACTCTAGGTGCTGAGGATCCAGGGATGAACAGTAAACCCCAGTCCTCATGGACCTGACATCCAAAGGGGAGGGGGAGACAATGAACAAATAAACACCAAGGAAAGAAATCATTTAAGTAATTTGATAGATGGTGTTAGGTGTTTTGAAGACCACAAAGCAGAGTGAAGTGAAGGACAGTGACCAGCAGAGAAGCTACGCTAGAGTGGGTGGGCAGCAAAAGTGCTGGAAAAGAGCCCTAAGTAGCCAGAGCCAGCCATGCGAACATCTGGTAGAAGAGGGTTCTAGACAGAACCCTCTGGTGCAGAGGCCTAAGGCAGCAACAAGCATGGCCTCGTCAGGAAACTGCAGGAAGGCCACTGTGACTGGAGTAATCAAAGGCAGAGTGGACAGACCAGACATGAGGTGGGAGATACAGCAGGGCTGGTTCCCGAGGTCCTGGTATAGGTGTGGGATTTGATTCCCAGGGCAATGGGAAGTCACTGAAAGACTTTAAGAAACATACTGATATGCTCTGATTTACATATTCAAAAGGTAACTTTGATCAAATGGATTTTTGAGCACATGGACTGTCAGCATTTTTTTTTAATAAACTTTTTATTTTGGAATAATTTTAGATTCGTGGAAAAGCTACAAAAATAGCACAGAGATTTCCTATACCCTTCACCTGGTTTCTCCTACCGCTAACGTCTTACATAACCACGGTGTAGTCAGCACAACGAAGACACCAACAGTGATAGATTACCATTAACTAAACTACAAACTTCATCTGGATTTTACCAGTCTTTCCACTAATGTCCTTTTTCTCTTCCAGGACCCAACTGAGGAAAGCACAATGCCTTTAGGCCTACCTTCTTTTAAATAGTCTTTCTGTCTTTGAGGAAATACCCAGGTCAGCTAGAATCCCCTTGTCTGGATTGTAACTGAAAGTCTTGACAGATAAAAGGGGGGAAGTGGGCTCAGGCAGGCTACTTCTGGAGGCTACTTCAGTCTTCTAGGCAAGAAATGCAGGAGCCTACCCAAAAGAGGGGGGCGTGGAGTCAGTTAAGCCAATATGGTCACACCTCTTGCTATCACCTCATAGAATAGAGGTAATTTTAACACACCCAAATTAGGAAGAACATAGTCTCAGAATAGACAGTCTTTTAAATTTAGCTTTATGAAAAACTTAATACACTGCCCTAAAGTTTTGCATTTTTGTCTGAGAAGAGTGCAACTTTATATGGACTTATTCTGGTCCAGCCCACAGAGTCTCATCTGGAGACAACCGCTCCTCAAAAAATTGTGGGTTCACAGAATTACAGTCACTTAATCAACAAACATTTATGGCACACCTTCTATGTGTCAGGCACTACACTGCTCTCTCAAGATCCTTGTGTTTCCTGTCCTAGTAGAGTCTACAGCCTTTGTGGGCATCAGAAAAGCTCTGGTTTGAGAAGCACGCTATGGATCAAAGAAAATGAAATAACTTATTGCAGAATGACATGTTCAGAGGTTTATTACTAACCTGATAGAGCAAATGATTACATGCCACTTAACATTGACGGATTGGCTGTAAACTGAGCATAGCAAGGGGAGTGCCCCGCAGATTATATCTGGGATGCGACGGGTAGCCACTCCTCTTCGGAAAAAGGCCTTCTGTGGGAGGTGGAGCCTCCAGCACAACTTAAAGAGGGAACCAAGCTGGGGGCACCTTCAGCTGTGTCTACACCTAAACATGCAGCTGTCTTTATAACCTGTCTCTAGTGCAGGATCTCTTCCCTACTTTTTCCTGATCATTTCAGTTCGTCAAAATGGGCAGTCAAAGTTGGTCTCTAAATGGGTTAGAGAATCCCTTGGTAGGAGATATTAGACCAGAAGATAAAAATCTTGATCCTAGTTAAGAAGATTAATAAATAATAATAAATATTATTGAGCTCCTACAATAAGCACAGCAGATAAAGATGAACAGCTCCTCAGCTGCATCCTCCCCAGCAACAGAGGTGAAGGGTGAAGAGCAGAGAGCAGGGCAACCAAGTGATGCTGGGGTCCCGGGATTACAGTCATGCTCTCGGGCACTTGTGAGAGATTGCTCGAGGCAAAATCAGGCCGCTGACCTACGATTGCATTTTGCTTCCTTGTCCTAATGCTGTTGTCCAAGAAGCAGTGGTTACTTTTAAATAGCGGGTTGGAGACTTCTTGCATCAGGATCACCAGAGTTGCTTGGAAAAATGAAAATTCTAGGTCCCTCTCCCAGGCCTCCTGAATCAGAATTTCCAGAATCCAGATTTTAGATAAGCTCCCTAAGTGATCCTGACCCCCCTGAAACCTTAAGAACTGCTGTCCTTAAGGTCACCCTACCTATCCATAGATGGCTGTAATGACAGAAGTGTGGGGAAGGTGCAAATGATGGGGAGGAGGTCTTGCAGGAGGTGACAGACAGAGACAGGTGCAGGGGGCCATTCCCACCACCATCCCTGCGCTCTCCTTACAGGGAGAGAATGGTCAGGTTTTGGTTATCTTAAACGGTCTGTGGATGTTCTGTAAACCCCTCTAGTCATTGTTACTGCTTGACTTGACCTTTCCGAGGTTACTGTCCACCTTGATTCTCTAGGGCAGGGGTCCCCAACCCCCGGGCCATGGACAGATACTGGTCTGCAGCCTGTTAGGAACCGGGCCACACAGCAGGAGGTGAGACGCAGGTGGGCGGGAGAGCGAGCGAAGCTTCATCTGTGGCTCCCCTTCGCTCCTCATTGCTCGCATTACCACCTGAACCACACCCCCGGTCCCCCTCAACCTGTCCGTGGAAAAACTGTCTTCCACGAAACCGGTCCCTGGTGCCAAAAAGGTTGGGGACCACTGCTCTAGGGCCCTGTGGGCTGAGAACTTCAAAAGCCAGAGATACTCTCAAGGCTCTCTGATGTTTCACAAGGAAGTTTCCAGAACAAAACCTAAGCTGGTGAGTCCTGCTGGTTAAGAAGATAGGCTCTAGACTCTAGACACTAGAGGGCTATGTGTCCTTGGACATCTTGTGCCTCAGTTTCTGCATCTGTACAGTGGGTTTACCACCAGGACCCTCCTCCTTGGGATGATGTAGGTAGCAAATGAGATAATCCGTTCAAAGCTCTCAGCATGTGCCTGGAACAAAGTTCATACATGACACGTGTTAGCTCAAATATACATCCTGTCGGAAATACCGGGCCCCCAGGGGCACACCCAGCTGACAAGTCACCGTGGAGGGGTGGAGAAAGACGAGCTTACTCATGGGAACTCAAAGAGCTGTGTGGGAGGGAGGCGGGGGGCGGAGGAAAAGGCGGGATGCTGCTCAGACCCCTGCTTGCACTGGGGCGGAAATCACGTGTGAGGGGAAAGGAAAAGAAATGAAGGGAAGTGACAAACTCTCTGTGCGTGTGTCTGTCATCCTGGATGAGCAATAGACATGATAAGAACCCTCAAGACCAGGCCGCATCATCAGATGAAGAATAAAAAAGCTTATTATTAGGGGAAATTGATGCTCTGCGGAACCAGAGCTTTGAGAACAAAGAGAATCTGACTGACATTCTGTGAGGCTGGGGAAGCATGTTTCATTCATGACTGGTTACAGGCCTTGGGGTCTTTTGTTTTCTTTTATTTCCTTGTTTTCTTGTCTCATTTTCTCCCCCCAGGCTGAACCCTGGGGGTGGGAGGGGGCGCTGTCTATTAAAAAAACCCTTGAAGGGAGGTGTTGGGACGGGGAGGATTTCTTGTCGGGGAAATACACACAGTCTGTATCTTGAAGGGCTTTATTTGAACTGCCTAGAAAATACTTCAGAGGCAAGTCTGTACAACCTCATCAATAAATTCAACCTTACACTTTTCGAAGGAGGCAGTTCAGGGGGTGGAGGAGGGAATGGATGTAGCTTTCAGGCTGGGATTCAAACATGGTTCAAATTAAGTTGACTGGCTGTGTGACCTTGGGGAAATCACTTAACCTCTCTGAGCCTCCATTTCCTCATCTGTAAAATGGGGTCATGGTTGTCACTAATCTTACAGAGTTGTTGTGAGAAATAAGACAGGGTGGTGTAGAGCAAGCCCTTAGAGAAAGGGCACTGTCCACATTGATGTCACTGTTGTTACGATCCGTAAGAGGTTTTGGGAGCAACAAGGGAAACCAACATAAAATCAAGATGTTCCCTGGTTTACAATCATAGCAGCATGCAGGAAACTCACAAAACACCTGTTTCAACCCTAACAACAATAGGAGCCATTTCCAGATTTATTTTGTCAGTTCCCAGTTCTTTTTGAAAAAGCTCCTATTTCCAGGGCCAGAAGTCTTCAGAGCCCACATCTCCTTCAAGTTACAGAACAGCATTATTGTGTCAAGACAGGCGAATTCTCCACAGAAGATGCCTGCTGCCCCACCCACGCACCCACCACCAGCGACCAATTCCCAAGTCTCCTTTCTCCCCCAGAGTTGATCCCCAAGGCACAAAGAGCTCAGAAAGGAAAGCAATTCTTATTGTTCTTCCTCAGCTTTTCCTGTTTCTTCAACCCATGAATTTGTGTTTCCATGTTCCAGTCTCCCCAGAGCTGTGGATTACTTTAAGGGCATTTCAGAAAGAGAAGCAGCGTAAGAATGAACGTGTGCAGAATACAAACAAGAACCGTGATCCAAAAAAAGGAAACACACCCTCTCAGTCACTCACTCACTAAATCGTTCCATAAACCCTGATGGGACGAACCGCCACTGAGTGGCAGGCCCTGTGCCAGGGGCTGGACAATGAAGAGAAGAGAACATGGTCCGTGATCTAGAAGTGCACAGTCTAGAAGGTAGACAGGGATACATGACCGCGGCAGAGGCGACAGGAGGGGCAGCTGTCGCACCCTCAGCATTGCCCCAGTAATTGGTACCTCCTGATGAGATTATTGGGTTCGTGTCCCACAGACCAGCCTCGGGAGTAGGTAGTGAACACCCAGGGATCTCCCCAAACACCTCCCCACCCCTCACCTGTCTCCACGCCTGAGTTCCCTCATGAGTCTTCATTTTGGAATAAGGCACCATCACTTGGTCGAATGCCAGTAGCCCTAGGAGCTGTCATCATCAACCAAACCAAAACCACTTTCCTTAATTCCCTTAAACAGAACTTTACAGTTTACAAAACATTTTGCATTTATTATCTGGTGGTAGGGCAGGCAGTTTTGTCCCCACTGTACAGACGAGGAAGTTAAATAATTAGCCTATGGCCTCAACGCTCAAAGGTAACAAATCTGGGGTCTGAACAAGGTCTTCTGCCTCCAAGTCTAGGGAGCCGGCCAGGATCATCACTATTGCCTAGTACCTAAGGCCTAAGTTACTCTTTCCTCTCAAAAGTAGGTATTTTGTGGTTGTGATGGAGAAAACTGACTTAGCATGGACTTAATAATACCCTACTCTGCATTCTCCAAAGAGTTCCATGGAAAGAGGGGTTGAGAATTCTCATGTCCTTCAATACTCAAGCAGACCTTGCCCGGGGCCATGGGCACAGGGCAAGGTCAGGTGGCAGGAAACAGCTAGGAATAACGACCAGTTCCTGGATGGTTACCCTGTGCCCAGCATTCTGCAGCAGACTTCAGCTACATCACCCGAAAGTCCCTACTCCTCCCCTGTTCCCACCTGTGTCACTTCCACCCCCGTCGTTTAGGGATTTCCCCGCACACAGAAGGAGAACCTTCGGACCGAGTCCCCTTGTGTTCTTCATTAATAACTACTACCCACTCACAAGTCCCTGTGGGAATTACTTTGTCATCTCCGTGGATGCTGTGGCCTCCATGAAAACACTGCTTTCCTGCCCAGGATGCTGCCTCTTGGGACCTCAAAACTTTGAGAGGAAAACAGACCTGGGTTCCCTTGTGTTTTCACTGCACCCCTGGTGCCATGTGTAAGCCCTTTCCCCAACTCTGCATTTTGTCACCTTGGCCTCTGAGCCACTGAGTGTCCCGCACCACCTGGGGAGAACAGATCCTTCAGCTTATGACTCTAACCCCTGCCTTACGGGGGCTGAGCCGCAGTTCCTTGGGTCAGGCAGGGTCATACTCCCCACAGGCCATCCTCTGTCCCTGTGTCCCCATTTATTTCCCCTTCTCTTTAAATCCAAAACCATATAAACAAATTGGAGAAAACGGAAAATCTAGCCCCACAAACCAACTGAACACTGCTGGATAATTCTGTAAACGTGACAGCTCAGGGGGGCATGCAGCTGTTGGTCCCAATCCTAAACTCTTAAAAATCACCCGGGTAGTAACAATAGCTGTCATTTATTGAGTCCTCACATACTTATCTAAATAACCCTCACAAAGGCTCTTTGGAATAAGTACTACTACTGCCCTCAATTTAGATAAGAAAATGGGAGTTTAGAAAGTCATCTGTTAAGGTCACTCTCTGCAAGCCAGAAAGTGGAGAGATGGGCCCCATCCATCTGACCCCAGAACCTAAACTCTTTATTTTTTCTTTTTTTTTGGGGGGGTACACGGGCCTCTCACTGTTGTGGCCTCTCCTGCTGCGGAGCACAGGCTCCGGACGCACAGGCTCAGCGGCCATGGCTCACGGGCCCAGCCGCTCTGCGGCATGTGGGATCCTCCCGGACCGGGGCACGAACCCATGTCCCCTACATCGGCAGGCAGACTCTCAACCACTGCGCCACCAGGGAAGCCCCAGAATCTAAACCCTTAACGCTAACGTGACACTGAATTCCCCACCTTGGCTGTGTTTGAAAGGCTTGCAGATTCAGGTAGAATTTCTTATGACTCGATTCCTTCTAGAAACAATGACAAAGGAGAGTTTAAGTATTGGGTTGGTGGTTGGGGGAGAAGCTGTTAATTTTAGATCTGTAATTCAGGCTGCTCATGAAGTGACAGAGGTGTCACCATGACCCTTATCTTTGCCATCCACCTTCTAAAATAAAAGAGTCAGGGCCCATGATTTCCTCAGTGGGAAGATCCATCTTTATGTACTTAAAAGCCCTAGGGATGATGGGTGTTTTTTTTTTGTTTTTTTTTTTTTTACAAGTTACTAAAAGAAATTCTGGCCTGTGGAACTCCCCTGTCATTTTCCAGAATTTCCCTAAAGCGTGCCCTTAACACCTGGTAGAGAGTCTTGTGCAATAGGAGAATGTTCCAGAAATGTGTTTTTTAATCCAGACACATCCCAAGGGGTCAAGGCTGATAAAACTGTACTGATGCCCGGTCAGTCCAGGCCCCTCCTTCCTATGTCTGTGTCACACAGATGTCCTCAGTTGCAAAGGTAGATTCCAACCCCCTAGAATACTAAATTATTTCTCCTCACCGCTTATATTAGTTCTACTTAAATTCAAAATTAAGCAATTATTTGACATAGCCAAAATAAGGACCCCAAAATTAGAATAATAGCCAAGTGGTGGCAACTACTTTATGACCCCTACCCAAAAATACAAAAGGTGATGGTAGCTCACATCCATCTGGTATTGACAGGCTGCCCTGTTGTCAAAGTATGGCCTGGGACCACCACACTAGCACTGCCTGGGAATTGGTTAGAAATGCAAATTCTCAGCCTCTCCCAAGACTTCAGGAATCACAACCCCTGAGGACGGAGTCTAGCGGTCTGTTTTAACAAGATGTCTGGGTGATTCTGATTCTCTGAGGTTTGGGAACCCTGACTTACTTCACTGAGTCTTTACAATGACCATGGAAGATGCAGGAAGTATTGGGCATCACTGTTCCCATTTCAAAGAGAAGAAAACTAACTCTTAAATTACTGAGGGACTTCCCTGGTGGTGCAGTGGATAAGACTCTGCACTCCCAATGCAGGGTGTCCGGGTTCAATCCCTGGTCAGGGAACTAGATCCCACATGCATGCCGCAACTAAGAGTTCACATGCCACAACTAAGGAGACTGCCTGCCGCGACTAAGACTCAGCGCAACCAAATTAATTAATTAATTAAAACAACAACAACAAAAAAACAAATACTGTAGTGGAATAACTGAGGACATGGAAAGGAGACGTGACCCATTAGCCCCCCCCGCCCCAGCAAACTGGAGGCTGGCGAATAAGCCAGAACTGCAAACAGTCCTGATTGCTTTGAGCCACCCCGGCAAACCGGGGGCATGTGAATAAGCCAGAACTGTGAACAGTCCTGGATGCTTTGAGCCCCACCCCGGCAAACCGGGGGCCTGCGAATAAGCATTGAGTGCTTTGGGCACTGATCCATGAGATGTCCTCAGTATAATCAGAGTGGTGGGAACGCAAGGAAATGTCCTTGTGCTACTTCAGTATAATCAAAATAATGGTGGGAACCTTGTGCTGCTTTTGCGCTCAAGGACGAAGCACGGCATGTTTTCAAGGAAGCCCATTATTGCTTGTATAATCAATAGAAGCATATGTTGCTGCTTTGGCATTTCTGGAATGTTAAGAAAATAAGTCTTAAAATGTAAACATAGATAATGCTTTAATAAAAGCTACCACAGCAGGACAGACGGCGCTGTTTTGCCTGAGCGAGCGGCAGCCCTCTACTGCTGTGTTTCGGCACAATTCATCTCGTGTGATGAGCTTACTTTCGGCCCTGTCATAAGATAAACTACAACAAAATACACATTACTTTAAAATAAATTTAAAAATAAAATAAAATAAAAATATTGAGTCACCTGTCCAAAGCGCGTAGTAACACCAGGATTGGAATACAAGGCATTCTGCTCCCAAAGTTCCCACTTCTCTGAACATGTGTTTCCTTACTGGTGAAAAGTAAGCAGGACAGAGAGTCAGGGAGACAAATGGCTATTCCTATGAAAACCAATTAAAAGTAACTTTAGTCCAGGGTCGGGAGAGAAATTAACATCTATTGAACATCAGGTATGTGTCAGTCACTATACACAAACATCTCACCCCATTTAATTGTCACAGAAGCCCAGGCTAGGTGGGCACTCTGAAATCCGATCAGGTAGGGTAAACAATTTCCCCAGGCTCTCACAGCTAAGTAAGTTGCAGAGGAGAATCTGAATCCTGCTTAGTCTGACTCTAAAATCCTTACAGCCTCCCTGGGGCACACTTACACATTCAGCATATGCATGTGTCCTCATGGCAAAAAGACAAGAAAGCCAGAGATGAATGCATAGGCGGCAGCAAATGAGATCACCCTGCTCCAGGGGTGAAAAACCACCGTGACAGCAATTGTGGGGCTTTCACAGCGTCACCAGTCAGCCCAGTCTGTTCCTCCCTCCCCTCCCTTCTCTCTCTCTCAAAAACCACTGACTTTTCCCTTTCACCTTGTGAGGCAGGGAAGTCAAGTTATTATCAAGTTAAACATGTTTATTCTCTTCCTATTCATTGAGGATTCATCTACCTTTCTGGGGAAGCGTGGCCTTTTGTGGGTAATGGTGCCAGAAATGGCATGGATTGCCAGTTGAAATCCTAGCAATATTCAGCAAGGATTATCATAATGTTATGGATGTCTTTAACCAGCTCCCCACTCAGAATACATACACACCCTCGAAACTGGTTTGGAATTTACCAGCAGCCTTCCAAGTTGATGGGTTAATTAACTTGCAGGCAATGTATGACATGTCATGAAACATCTAAAGTCAAGCAGCACAGAAGGTATAAAACTTAAAGCTACAGTTTCTCACCCATTATTTTGCAGAGTTTTTTTTTTAAACACTTGTTTCCTTTCATTTAATAAAATCAAAAACAAAAAAACAGTATTTCCCACCCCACACCCCTTGGTTCATAGAATCAAGGGAACACAAAATGAAAACTCTGGGTGAAAATATTTGTTGACATAAATATATAAGACAGCCCCCAAATCTCCCTAGCTTAAAACCAGTCATTGGCTTTCACGTTCTTTTAGGATGGAGCCCAGGCATCCCAGGCTGCTCTATCAAGCGCCTGTGATCAGATGGCTGCCCACGCTCATCCCAAAGCCTGACATCTCCTGCCACAAACTCAGTACTCAGGCTCTACAGAGTACGGGCTGTTCCCAGAAGGTCCCAGGTCCTCTCCTGCCTTCATGCCTTTACACCTGTGGATCTCTCAACAGCCCCTCATTTCTTTACCAGGCTAACTCCTGCTCATCTCTCCAAACTCAGCCCAGGTGCTACCTCTTCAGGCAAGTCTTCCCTAACTTCCACTGGAGTCTCCCGAGGCATCACGTGCTGACCCTCACCACACTACGTTTCACACGATTTTACATCAGTCTATTTATTTGGTGCTACCTCCAAAGCTGGGAACTCCATGCAAATCTCTCACTGCTATCAAGACCCAACAAAGGGCCAGACACATAGTAAGCACTCAGAACATCTTTGTTGAATGAAAGAGTGAATGAATGAATGAATGAAAGATGATCACTTAGCTATTCATTTTCCCACAAACTCTGAGCACATCACGGAAATTGAGAGAGATGATCATTCCCTTCCTTAAAATGCTGCTTCTACCCCAAGGACCCATATGGTCCAACACAGCCAGAAGTATCTCAAGGCTGCAGAAACCCTATTCCAAAGCAGTATCCAGATGAGCTCATTATCTAGATGAGCCCAGGGGTATCCACCAAACTCAAGATACTTGCGATCAGTAACAAAACCAAAGCTAGGCCAAAATCCTGAAACTGGCTCCAGTCTGAAATGGTCTGGAAACTCACTTTGGTTCAGACCTTTCTAGCATGAGGCCAGTGTGAGTATGTTTGTGTGTTTGTATTCATCATAAAAGCAGTAGATAGAAAAGAAAGCTCCACCACTCTAAATCCCAGCTGCCAGGAAGGCGACGGATACGTGCAGCTGTGAGCTCGAGAGCTACCTGGAGTCCAAGAGCAGGCCTAGGTCCCAGCACCCTGCATGCACCGAGCCTCTATGCTGGACCTTGGGAACCCTAAAGCCTCAGATCCGTGTGGCAGCTGGGCCTGGGACAGCCGTAGGGCGTGGCCTGCCTGGACCAGAGCCGCATGTGCCTCTGCATCACTTTGAAGAATGGTTTGCGGCAAGATGCCCAGTGGGAGGACTTCCACATCTTCCAGCCTGGGCCAAGGCTAGAGGTCCTAAAACCCTGGGAAGGATAAGCCCAACCTGCTGACCCAGAAGAGGAATTTCCGGTCTGCCCTAAACCAGAAGGAAGTATTTTATTGCATTTGGCCTAGGAGAGAGCAAGGACCCCCCAGGATCTGCACTAGATCTACGAGTTTGTGACCTCAGGAGCTGGGGACTTTCCTGAACCGGATACCTCTCCAGACACCAGTGGCAGATGTGGTACCTCTGACGCCCAGAAGGAGTTCCTGAGTGACATGGGCTTGGCCCCATTACCAGATGGGGGCCCTCGAGCCTGGGTGTGGACCCTGAGCACACGCCTCAGCTTCTGCTGAGCCCCACCTTAAACATCCCTGTTCCCTGCCCTAACTTGGACCCCCGCTCCCACTCCCAAAAGCCCACTGAGGCAGCTTACCTGAGGAAGGTGAGTACCAGCTGTGCCATGGGAGGGGCTGGAACTGGGGTGACGGCCCCTTACACTCTCTCATCCCTCTCTCTTAAGATTGCTGCTATCACTGCTCAGAGTGGAAGTTCAAGGGGACCACCTCCTACCTGGGTACCAAGTCTTCCAGCAGACTGTCTTCTGCCCCAGGGGCCTGTGGCTGGTGGGGTCAGATGCAGGGGACAGGGCACTGCTTGGACAGCCAATAAGACTGTCAGACCCCAGGGTATGACAGGCTACATGAGGCTGTGCTGAGCTGCCTTGCAGGGGGGTGGGGGGAGGAAGCGGGGAGCTCTGCAGAGAGCTTGGCAGCAGCTATGGGCCCAGGGGCTGGGGTACTGCCACTGGTACTGGGTCATGGGCTAGACCGCCTTCCTGATGGTGGCCACCAGCACGATGGCGAGGCCCCCAAGGGCAAGAAAGGAGGCATGTTCCACCTGGAGCCTTTTGTGGCAAACCTGATCATCTTCAGGGAAGGAAGCAGACACCATCTACACCCTGTAATTCTCTTGCTGGGGACTCGTGGTCCCAGGACCAGCTGTCTATCAAGAGGCTCCTGGTGGTCAAGGTTGTTCCCATGTGCCTCAGCACCCTGCCAGATATGGCCCATTTAGAGGGTACCTCCTCCCTGGGGCATACCTTGAACCTGCACATTTCCAACAGCCACTTACTCTCCCTCACCTTGAACCAGTACAAGGCTTATCTCCAAGACCTGGTCAAGGAGGTGGATTTCTAGGTCACTGGGAAGGCCTGAAACCTTGCTCATCATGGGTATAGGGCCCTCAGCCCTCACCTCAACCAAGAAACGGGTTCTTGAGACAGGTCAAAAACCCCTCAAACGTAAAGCAACGTAGAGAGAGTGGAAATTGGCCCATAATATGATTCTCCAGAGAGAGCCATTGCTAAGAGTATGGCCCACATACTGTGAGCCCGCGAGACAAAATCCAGTTTAAAATATTTTTTTAAATATTTCTATTAGTTGCCACAAAATAAAAATCTAAAGGCTCATGTAACTGAGATATTTTTGTGGAGCTCTGAAGGCGGCAGAGAAGGAAATAGACTACCACAAAGTAGCACGAGAAGTTACAGCTTTTCTTGGAAAATCCAAAAATCCACCAACCCATTAGCAATGATTATCTGAAGCTGAGTGGTGCCAGTTGATTTCACATAGGGTGTGCTCTCAAGGTTGTCACAGTACCTACCCGACCCATTCATAAAACCAGTGTGGCCCCCATATGCGTTTGAGTTTGCAATCATTGATGTCTATCCTTTCAAAACCCTTCTGTAGTATGAGTATTATGAACACTGCCTACAATTTTCTCTTTTGTATTGTTATCTATCTATGTATTCCTCTGTATGACCACATTATGGTATATATAAACAATCCCTTCCTGATGGATATTTATCATTAATTACAAAGAAGGTAACAGTAAAAACCCTTATATGTATCTTTGTATATTTGGGCATTTCTCTTGAATAAACTTCTAAATGTGAAATTACTGAGTAAAAGGGAACACATATTTAAAATTTCAATAGATAATGCCAAAACACTGAAGTTGGTTTAGAATCCAAGCCATTTTTTGCCCCAAGCAAAGAGCAAGGAGTAGTTGAGTTTAGAAACAGGCACCAGAGATGAACTGTTCAACTCACAGACATAGAGAACAGATCTGTGGTTGTCAGGGGGAGGGGGGTGGGGGGAGGAGGGATGGAGTGGGAGTTTGGGATTAGCAGATGTAAACTATTATATATGGAATGGATAAACAGCAAGGTCCTACTGTATAGCACAGGGAACTAGATTCAATATCCTGTGATAAACCATAATGGAAAAGAATATGAAAAAGAATGTATACATGTGTAACTGAATCACTTTGCTGTACAGCAGAAATTAACACAACACTGTAAATCAACTATACCTCGAAAAAAAAAATGTTTTTTAAGAGATGAACTGTCCAACATGTGAGCCCTCTTCTTCAATAACCGTACTCCTATACTCCTAATCTACCCATAGATGGTTTCCACAAAGATAATATTGCAAATGGAAAAGGCAGATGCAGCAGGACAAATATATTTTAGAGTTCTAGCTGACAAGTTATTTCACAGTCATAAATTGGGCGTGAAAACAAAATGAGATAATAATTCTGGTTATTTTTATGGAATTCTCCATTTGTTGTTAAAAACAAAAGGAATTTTTATCCAAATATATTGACTAGTCTTTATTTAGTTTTTGGCACTTCTCATCGTTTCATCTAAAAAAAATACCCCCTATATTTTCTCCATTTATGTTTCAGGCTTATTTCCATTTCTGTTCCTTGTAGATTAACCCGATGTTACTGTGTGAAGGCTGCTTATGTTTCCAAGGTTTGGGCTCTACTGAGTGGAACTAAAAATTAAAATCTCGGATCAAAATTACAATAAGGAATTCACAAAAATAGCGTCGTTTTTTCTATGATAAATGTAGCAAATGGGATGACTTGAAGGTTAAGAGTAGAGATTCCCCCAAGCACTAGTTGGGGCAAAACATAAACCTCTCTAAAACTGTCTCCTAATCTATTAAGATTGGGGTAATACTAGGGTTATCGTTTTTTGTGCAGAATCTGGCACAAAATAATGTTCATTGTTATTGTTTATTCTAACATAATAGCAAGCCCCCGCCCCCTCTTAAAGTCTATAAGATGCTACAACGCTCAAGACCACTGCGGCTACTCTGTGAGTTGACAATCATGTAATGGCCAAATCGGAATGAATGACTCCTTCAGGAAAAGAAGAAGCCAGGAGTTGGGCTCAGTTTTAAATTGTACTTTAGATGCAACACCATAAATGATAAGAGGCCTGGTAAGAGGATAATGGCTAACCTTAGCACTTACTCTGTGTCACACTCTTTGAAGCATTTTATAAGCATCTTCTCAGTGTATGCCTACAATGATCCTATGGAATGAGCGCTATTATTATCATCCCTGTTGTACAGATGAGAAAACCAAGTACAGAGTGTTTAATCAACTTGCTCTAAGTCATCCTCTTATTTAATAAGATGGCATAAGTCAGAAAGAGAAAAACAAATATCAGGTAATATCACTTATATGTGGAATCTAGAAAAAGGGTACAGATGAACTTATTTGCAAACCAGAAATGGATACACAGATGTAGAGAACAAAGGTATGGATACCAAGGGGAGAAGGGGGAGATAGGATGAATTGGGAGATCGGGATTGACATATATACACCACCATGTATAAAATAGATAACTAATGAGAACCTACTGTATAGCACAGGGGACTCTACTCAATGCTCTGTGGTGACCTAAATGGGAAGAAAATCCAAAAAACAGGGGATATATGTATACATATAGCTGATTCACTTTGCTGTACAGCAGAAACTAACACAACATTGTAAAGCAACTATTCTCTTATAAAAATTAAAAAAAAAAAAGATGGCACAGGCCTTCTGACTTCAGAGCTTACACTCTTAACCACTATAGTAAGTCAGAAACAATGGCAGAAAGAGGCCATTTACAGCTAGGACAAAAGGAGGAATTCAGGTATTGTCAACTAATATCTTTCAAGCAACTACTCTGTACCAGATACTGCTCTAATGCTACCAATGCATATTAGGAGGTTTATTCCTTATGCCATGCCTGAGAATTACATGTTACTGATAGCACTTTTGCGGATGGGGCTTAGAGCTATTGAACACCTGGGGTCACAGAGCTGTCAGCGGCAGAGGTGAGTTTCCTAAACATGTCTGCAGATTCCAAGTCCCAGGCTTTCTCCCTAGGATTGCAGTAAGAATTCCAAGCACAAATGAGTCATCCTCACCACTCAGCAAATATTTATTAAGCACTTATTTGTCTCAGGTGCAAATGAACAACACAAACGGTTCCTGCACGAAGGAACAGGGATTATTTGGAAGAGAAACAATTTACAGGGACAAGTGAGTAAGTAATATTTTATATAATTAATATATAATCAGCACCATCACAGGGCCCAAAAAAATGTCTAATTGATTTGGCAAATATTTACAGTCAGTTACAGAAAAATAATTCTACTTCTCTCTTTTAAAAAAGAGGAAGATAGGGGACTTCCCTGGTAGCACACTGATTAAGACTCTGTGCTCCCAATTCAGTGGGCCCAGGTTCAATCCCTGGTCAGTGAACTAGATCCTACATGCATGCCACAACTAAGAGTTCACATGCCACAACTAAGGAGCCCGCCTGCCACAACTAAGACCCAGTGCAACCAAATAAATAATAAATTTTTTTAAAAGGAGGAAGACATTTGTTTACCATGTATTTTCATATTATCCTAGAAGACTTACCTATGAAGAAAGGCATGTAGGACTAATCAGGGCAAGTAAGGAATTACTAAGTTTTGTAACTTTCCCAACTGTGATCAAAAGTACTAGATCGTGGTTACTCATTAGCCTAGGCAAATAGTCAGCTCTTGCACAGACTTGCCCTGAGTTTAATAAGTATTAAGGGTGCATCCTGCTCATGGTTTTGAATCAAAACATTTACTGAGAAAGAAACAGTAAAGGAAAAGGAGAAAGACTGGTTATGAGTGAAGTAACTGACCACAGCCCTTTTCTTTTGTAAGGCACAGTATCTATTGTGGATTAACATCTACATACAGCAATTTCGGAGCTTTGTGATTTATTTTTCTTTCCAATGGCTATCTTATCAATTGTAATGCATAGATTATTAGTGTTACAGGATTTAACTCTGTCTGTTGTAAATGTTTTAGTAAATCTATACTGATTTAAGCTAGTTTTATTATCTTTGAAAAATTTATTACACTAGTAACATACATTCATTGTAGAAAAACTACAAATACACATGAGCAAAATAAAAAAATTAAAATCAATTGATAAGTCTAGTGGCCAGAAATAACTCTCACTGACATTTGGGCATACATTCTTCTAGTCTCAATAATATATATCTACATATCATTCTTAAATAACCTGGGCTCATATGGCTTGTAAGTTTCTATATTTACTTAATTGTGCATGTCCTTTATGTCATTAAATATACATCTCCACTATAACTTTCAATAGCTATAATATCTATCTATCTATATATGCCACCATTTATTTACCCATTCCCCTATTATTGGACATTAAGGATGTTTCAAATACCATAAATAATTATATGAGGAACATACTGGGGTATATACCTGTTGCAGTAGTATAAATTTCTAGAAGTGGTATGTCAGGGTCAAATAAGGACATATTTGTAAGATTTTGGCTAATTTTTTTACTGGTTTCTTTTCTTTGTTTTTTTTTTTTTTTGGAAATAATTATAGACTCACAAGAAGTTGCAAACATGGAATTAGTACAGAGAAATCCCCTGCACCCTTCACCAGTCTTCCCTCAATGATAACATCATACATAACAATAATACAGTATAAAAACTAGGACACTGGCATACTGTAATAACTAGACTACAGACTTTACTTGGATTTAACCAGCTGAATTATTTTTTTAATATTAAAAAATGGTAAGATGCATTCTCACTTTCCTACTTTCTCCTCTCACACAGCTGTCTTTAGCACTCCCTTCAAATCCTATGGAGAGGAAAGACTACAACTATGTTTAGTAGACCATTGTATTTATTAAAAATTAAGAGGAAAAAAATGCAAGTAAGACTTTCACCAGATGCAGAGGTGGTTGAACCAACATTTATGACACAGAAAATGCGTAGGATTCTGCCCTCCTTTTGGTTCTTTGCATCATTCCAGTTCCTTTATAATACACTGGAACAAAGTTTTCCAAAGCTGAGGGTACCCCAACACAAAGCAAATAACAGTGAATCACACAGTGAGAAAGTGATTCATTTCTCCTTCACTCCTTTGATGACATCAAGAAGAAAGCCTCAGTTTAGGGCTACTCTTCAATGCCTCTATAACACTTACTAATTCTCCCTTTTTAACAAATTGCTTAGGCCTCAAGTTCAGACGTAGGCAGGCAGCATCATTTAATTGGAATTCAATGGCATTTTACTGTTTTAACGAAATGTACTTTTGCTTTCAAATTGCAGCAGATGAAACTGGTTTTCCAGTTACAGGAGTATTTTTTAAGTTTCCTTTTAAAATAAATTTATTTTAACAAAAAAGTGATTTTATTTTTAAAAATTAAAAAAAAAAAAAAAGATGGAATGCAAATAGCTGAGCTTAGTGATACATTGTGTTAGAGCATTTTGGTCAATAAAAAGCTGACCAGGGCTTCCCTGGTGGCACAGTGGTTAAGAGTCCGCCTGCCGATGCAGGGGACACGGGTTCGTGCCCCGGTCCGGGAAGATCCCACATGCCGCTGAGCGGCTGGGCCCGTGAGCCATGGCCGCTGAGCCTGCGCATCCGGAGCCTGTGCTCCGCAACGGGAGAGGCCACAACAGTGAGAGGCCCGCATACCGCAAAAAAAAAAAAAAAAAAACAAACAGAACTGACCAGCCAAATGGCCCAGCATATTCTTCCTTGGGGTTGAGTTTGGGTGAGAGTGAGAATCACCTGGCTTCTGGTTCTCTTCTGGGATTTGCTTACAAAAATGAAATAGATGAACAGAATCTTACATCTATTAAGCACTTATTGGATGCATCGTTTCATAGACTGCCCAGAACAACCCAATGAGATAGATTTCATTAATAACTTCATTTTAAACATGAGGAATCCAAGGGACAGAGGACCTGGCAGGGCTAGGATTCAGACCAGGTGACTGCTGGTTCATACTGTTTCTCATTAAACTTAAAGACCATTAGTCAACTCTAGAAAATTTGGGATGACTCTTTATCCTTGCCAAGACTTTGGGTCACTGCGGGTCTGGTGCTTGCATAGGAATTCCCTAAAGTACATTCCTGACCTGATTAGACAGACATACTCCTGATTAGAAAGGAAATCTCACAGTTAACTTCATTATGGGCCTGCATCTTTCAGAGAAAGACGGAAGGTCTAAATAGCCATTCAACCCCTGCCGTTCTACTTTCCTACACATTTCCACTATTGGAAACGTGCCCACTTTTCTCCAATCATTCCTCTCCTTGAATAGTTCCAAAGGTTTCCCAATATCATTAGAAAACCAAATCACAGAGGCAAATTCAGCATCATGGAAACAGATAATATAGCTCGATTTAAATATTTAAAACCTATATCCAAATTTATACTAGGTACTAAGGACAGGGAGCAAAGAATTACAAAGCATGGGCTCTGCCAACAAGAGTCCAGTGACAGTCAAGAGAGTCTTCATGACCTTTCAGTTATAATACCTTAGATTTCCAGTGACCTGAACTCCTTTGATGGACTTATGGATTGGGTTATGAATGACTAAGCTTATGGCAAAGCTCCTGAGACCACCAAAGTGTTAAGAGCAGGTCAAATGAAAACAGCACACCTCTAACGTTATAATTCGAAAAAGTAAATAAATTTCATTGACAAAAATTGTCTGCGGGAGAGGCCTTCAAGATGGCGGAGGAGTAAGACGTAGAGATCACCTTTCTCCCCACAAATACATCAGAAATACATCGACATGTGGAACAACTCCAACAGAACACCTACTGAACACTGGCAGAAGACCTCAGACTTCCCAAAAGGCAAGAAACTCCCCCACATACCTGGGTAGGGCCAAAGAAAAAAGAAAAAACAGAGACAAAAGAATAGGGATGGGACTTGCACCTCTGGGAGGGAGCCGTGAAGGAGGGAAACTTTCCACGTGCTAGGAAGCCCCTTCACTGGCGGAGACAGGGGGTGGCGAGGGTGAACTCTCAGAGCCACAGAGGAGAGCGCAGCAACAGGGGTGCGGAGGGCAAAGCAGAGAGATTCCCACACAGAGGATCAGTGCCAGCCAGGACTCACCAGCCCTAGAGGCTTGTCTGCTCACCCGCTGGGACGGGTGGGGGCTAGGAGCTGAGGCTCCGGCTTCAGAGGTCATATCCCAGGAAGACTACGGGGGTTGGTTGCGTGAACACAGCCTGAAGGGGGCTAGTGCGCCACACCTAGTTGGGAGGGAGTCTGGGAAAAAGTCTGGACCTGCCTAAGAGGCAAGAGACCATTGTTTCGGGGTACACAAGGACAGGGGATTCAGAGCACCGCCTAAATGAGCTCCAGAGATGGGTGCGAGCCACGGCTATAAGTGTGGACACCAGAGATGGGCATGAAACGCTAAGGCTGCTGCTGCAGCCACCAAGAAGCCTGTGTGCGAGCACAGGTCACTATTCACACCTCATCTCCCAGGAGCTTGTGCAGCCCACCACTGCCAGGGTCCCACGATCCAGGGACAACTTCCCCGGGAGAACACACGGCGTGCCTCAGGCTGTTGCAATGTCACGCTGGCCTCTGCCCCCTCAGGCTGGCCCCGCATTCCGTACCCCTCCCTCCCCGCAGCCTGGGTGAGCCAGAGCCCCCGAATCAGCCGCTCCTTTAACCCCGTCCTGTCTGGGCAAAGAACAGATGCCAGAGGGTGACCTACATGCAGAGGTGGGGCCAAATCCAAAGCTGAACCCAAGGAGCTGGGCGAACAAAGAAGAGAAAGGGAAATCTCTCCCAGCAGCCTCAGGAGCAGCGGATTAAATCTCAACAATCAACTTGATGTACCCTGAATCTGTGGAATACCTGGATAGACAACGAATCATTCCAAAATTGAGGCAGTGGATGTTGGGAGCAACTGTAGACTTGGGGTTTGCTTTTGGCATCTAATTTGTTTCTGGTTTTATGTTTATCTTAGTTTAGTATTCAGAGTTTATTATCATTGGTAGATTTGTTTATTGATTTGGTTGCTCTCTTCCTTTTATATATATATATATTTTTTTTTTCCTTTTGCTTTTTTTGTGAGTGTGTATGTATATACTTCTTTGTGTGATTTTGTCTCTATAGCTTTGCTTTTTACCATTTGTCCTAACATTCTGTCTGTTTTTTGGACTTTTTTTCAGTATAGCGTTTAGAACTTGTTATCATTGGTGGATGTGTTTTTTGGTTTGGTTGCTCTCTTCTTTCTTTCTTTAATTACTTTTTAATTTTTAATAATTGTTAACTTTTTTATTTTAATACATTTATTTTATTTTATTTTTCTTTCTTTCTTTATTTTTTTCTCCCTTTTATTCTGAGCCATATGGCTGACAGGGTCTTGGTGCTCCAGCTGGGTGTCAGGCCTGTGCCTCTAAGGTGAGAGAGCCGAGTTCACGACATTGGTCCACTGGAGACCTTCCGGCCCCACATAATATCAAATGGTGAAAGCTCTCTCAGAGATCTCCATCTCAATGCAAAGACCCAGCTCCACTCAACGACCAGCAAGCTACGGTGCTGGACACCCTTTAAACAACTAGCAAGACAGGAACACAATGCCACCCATTAGCAAAGAGGCTGCCTAAAATCATAATAAGGTCACAGACACCCCAAAACACACCACCGGATGCGGACCTGCCCACCAGAAAGGCAAGATCCAGCCTCATCCACCAGAACACAGGCACCAGTCCCCTCTACCAGGAAGCCTACACAAACCACTGAACCAACCTTAGCCACTGGGGGTAGACACCAAAAACAACAGTAACTATGAACCTGCAACTTGTGAAAAGGAGACCCCAAACACAGTAAGTTATGCAAAATGAGAAGACAGAGAAACACACAGCAGATGAAGAAGCAAGGAAAACACCCACCAGACCTAACAAATGAAGAGGAAAAAGGCAGTGTGCCTGAAACAGAATTCAGAGTAATAATAGTAAAGATGATCCAAAATCTTGGAAATAGAATGGAGAAAATACAAGAAACGTTTAACAAGGACCTAGAAGAGCTAAAGAGCAAACAAACAATGATGGACAACACAATAAATGAAATTAAAAATTCTCTAGAAGGAATCAACAGTAGAATAACTGAGGCAGAAGAACAGATAAGTGAGCTGCAAGATAAAATAGTGGAAATAACCACCACAGAGCAGAAAAGAAAAAAGAATGAAAAGAACTGAAGACAGTCTCAGAGACCTCTGGGACAACATTCAACGCATCAACATTCGAATTATAGGGGTCCCAGAAGAAGAAGAGAAAAAAAATGGACTGAGAAAATATTTGAAGAGGTTATAGTCAAAAACTTCCCTAATATGGGAAAGGAAATAGTCAATCATGTCCAGGAAGCACAGAGAGTTCCATACAGGATAAATCCAAGGAGAAACACACCAAGACACATATTATCAAACTATCAAAAATTAAATACAAAGAAAAAATATTAAAAGCAGCAAGGGAAAAGCAACAAATAATATACAAGGGAATCCCCATAAGGTTAACAGCTGATTTTTCAGCAGAAACTCTGGAAGACAAAAGGGAATGGCAGGACATATTTAAAGTGATGAAAGGGAAAAACCTACAACCGAGATTACTCTACCCAGCAAGGATCTCATTCAGGTCCAACAGAGAAATTAAACCTTTACAGACAAGCAAAAGCTAAGAGAATTCAGCACCACCAAACCAGCTTTACAATAAATGCTAAAGGAACTTCTCTAGGCAGGAAAGAGAAGAGACGGAAAACACCTACCATAACAAACCCAAAACAATTAATAAAACGGTAATAGGAACATACATATGGATAATTACCTTAAATGTAAATGGATAAAGTGCTCCAACCAAAAGACATAGACTGGCTGAATGGATACAAAAACAAGACTTGTATATATGCTGTCTACAAGAGACCCACTTCAGACCTAGGGACACATACAGACTGAAAGTGAGGGGATGGAAAAAGATATTCCATGCAAATGGAAATCAAAAGAAAGCTAGAGTAGCAATTCTCACATCATACCAAAGAGACTTTAAAATAAAGACTATTACAAGAGACAAAGAAAGACACTACATAATGATCAAGGGATCAATCCAAGATGAATATATAACAATTGTAAATATTTATGCACCCAACATAGGAGCACATCAATACATAAGGCAAATACTAACAGCCATAAAAGGGGAAATCGACAGTAACACAATCATAGTAGGGGACTTTAACTCCTCACTTTCACCAATGGACAGATCATCCAAAATGAAAATAAATAAGGAAACACAAGCTTTAAATGATACATTAAACAAGATGGACTGAATTGTATTTATAGGACATTCCATCCAAAAACAACAGAATACATTTTCTTCTCAAATTCTCATGGAACATTCTCCAGGATAGATCATATCTTGGGTCACAAATCAAGCATCAGTAAATTTAAGAAAATTGAAATCAAGTATCAAGTATCTTTTCCGACCACAACACCATGAGACTAGATATCAGTTACAGGAAAATATCTGTAAAAAATACAAACACATAGAGGCTAAATAATACACTACTAAATAACCAAGAGATCACTGACGAAATCAGAGAGGAACTCAAAAAACACCTAGAAACAAATGACAGTGAAAACATGATTAACCAAAACCTATGGGATGCAGCAAAAGCAGTTCTAAGAAGGAAGTTTATAGTAATACAGTCCTATCTCAAGAAACAAGAAACACCTCAAATAAACAACCTAACCTTACACCTAAAGCAATTAGAGAAAGAAGAACAAAAAAACCCCAAAGTTAGAAGAAGGAAAGAAATCAAAAATATCAGATCAGAAATAAATGAAAAAGAAATGAAAGAAACAATAGCAAAGATCAATAAAACTGAAATCTGGTTCTTTGAGTACATAAACAAAATTGATAAACCATTAGCCAGACTCATCAAGAAAAAAAGGGAGAAGACTCAAATCAATAGAATTAGAAATGAAAAAGGAGAAATAACAACTGACATTGCAGAAATACAAAGGACCGTGAGAAATTCCTACAAGCAACTATATGGACAACCTGGAAGAAATGGACAAATTCTTAGAAAAGTACAAGCTTCCGAGAATGAACCAGGAAGAAGTAGAAAATATAAACAGACCAATCACAAGCACTTAAATTGAGACTGATTAAAAATCTTCCAACAAACAAAAGCCCAGGACAAGATGGCTTCACAGGCGAATTCTATCAAACATTTAGAGAAGAGCTAACACCTATACTTCTCAAACTCTTAGAAAATATAGCAGAGGAAGGAACACTCCCAAACTCATTCTATGAGGCTACCATCACCCTGATACCAAAACCAGACAAGGATGTCACAAAGAAAGAAAACTACAGGCCAATATCACTGATGAATATAGATGCAAAAATCCTCAACAAAATACTAGCAAACAGAATCCAACAGCACATTAAAAGGATCATACACCATGGTCAAGTGGGGTTTATCCCAGGAATGCAAGTATTCTTCAATATACACAAATCAATCAATGTGATAAACCAAATTAACAAATTGAAGGAGAAAAACCATACGATCATCTCAATAGATGCAGAAAAAGCTTTCAAGAAAATTCAACATCCATTTATGATAAAAACCCTCCAGAAAGTAGGAATAGAGGGAATTTTCCTCAACATAATAATGGCCATATATGACAAACCCACAGCCAACATCGTCCTCAATGCTGAAAAAATTGAAAACATTTCCACTAAAATCAGGAAGAAGATAAGGTTGCCCACTCTCACATTATTCAACATAGTTTTGGAAGTTTTGGCCACAGAAATGAGAGAAGAAAAAGAAATAAAAGGAATCTATATCAGAAAAGAAGAAGTAAAGCCGTTACTGATTGCAGATGACAGGATACTACACATAGAGAATCCTAAAGATGCTACCAGAAAACTACTAGAGCTAATCAATAAATCTGGTAAAGTAGCAGGATACAAAATTAATGCACAGAAATCTCTTGCATTCCTATACACTAATGATGAAAAATCTGAAAGAGATATTAAGGAAACACTCCCATTTACCACTGCAACAAAAAGAATAAAATACCTAGGAATAAACCTACCTAAGGAGACAAAAGACCTGTATGCAGAAAACTATAAGACATTGATGAAAGAAATGAAAGATGATACCAACAGATTAGAGGTATACCATGTTCTTAGATGGGAAGGATCAACATTGTGAAAATAACTATATTACCCAAAGCAATCTACAGATTCAATGCAATCCCTATCAAACTACCAACGGCATTTTTCACAGAACTAAAACAAAAAATTTCACAATTTGTATGGAAATACAAAACACCCCGAATAGCCAAAGCAATCTTGAGAAAGAAAAACGGAGCTGGAGGAATCAGGCTCCCTGACTTCAGACTATACTACAAAGCTACAGTAATCAAGACAGCATGGTACTGGCAAAAAAGACAGAAATATAGATCAATGGAACAGCATAAAAATCCCAGAGATAAACCCACACACATATGGTCACCTTATTTTTGATAAAGGAGGCGAGAGTAAAAATGGAGAAAAGACGGCCTCTTCAAGAAGTGGTGCTGGTCAAACTGGACAGCTATATGTAAAAGAACGAAATTAGAACACTCCCTAGCACTATACACAAAAATAAACTCAAAATGGATTAAAGACCTAAATGTAAGGCCAGACACTATCAAACTCTTAGAGGAAAACATAGGCAGAACACTCTATGACATAAATCACAGCAAGATCCTTTTTGACACACCTCCCAGAGAAATGGAAATAAAAACAAAAATAAACAAATGGACCTAATGAAACTTAAAAGCTTTTTCACAGCAAAGGAACCCATAAACAAGTTGAAAAGACAACCCTCAGAATGGGAGAAAATATTTGCAAATGAAGCAACTGACAAAGGTTTAATCTCCAAAATTTACAAGCAGCTCATGCAGCTCAATATCAACAAAACAAACAACCCAATCCAAAAATGGGCAGAAGACCTAAATAGACATTTCTCTAAAGAAGACATACAGATTGCCAGCAAACACATGAAAGAATGCTCAACACCACTAATCATTAGAGAAATGCAAATCAAAACTACAAGGAGGTATCACCTCACACCAGTCAGAATGGGCATCATGAAAAAATCTACAAACAATAAATGCTAGAGAGGGTGTGGAGAAAAGGGAACACTCTTGCACTGTTGGTGGGAATGTAAATTGATACAACCACTATGGAGAACAGTATGGAGGTTCCTTAGAAAACTAAAAATAGAACTACCATACGACCCAGAAATCCCACTACAGGGCATATACCCTGAGCAAACCACAATTCAAAGAGAGTCATGTACCACAATGTTCGTTGCAGCTCTATGTACAATAGTCAGGACATGGAAGAAACCTAAGTGTCAATTGACAGATGAATGGATAAAGAAGATGTGGCACATATATAAAATGGAATATTACTCAGCCATAAAAAGAAACGAAATTGAGCTATTTGTAATGAGGAGAACGGACCTAGAGTCTGTCATACAGAGTGAAGTAAGTCAGAAAGAGAAACAAATACCGTATGCTAACACATATATATGGAATTTAAGAAAAAAAATGTCATGAGGAACCTAGGGGTAAGACAGGAATAAAGACGCAGACCTACTAGAGAATGGATTTGAGGATATGGAGAAGGGGAAGGGGAAGCTGTGACAAAGTGAGAGAGTGGCATGGACATATATACACTACCAAACGTAAAATAGATAGCTAGTGGTAAGCAGCCACATAGCACAGGGAGATCAGCTCGGTGCTTTGTGATCACCTAGAGGGGTGGAATAGGGAGGGTGGGAGGGAGGGAGATGCAAGAGGGAAGAGATATGGGAACATATGTATATGTATAACTGATTCACTTTGTTATAAAGCAGAAACTAACACACCATTGGAAAGCAATTATACTCCAATAACGATGTAAAAAAAAAAAAGAGTAAAACAAATACCATATGCTAACACATATATATGGAATCTAAAAAAAATTTTAAAATAATTGGTCATGAAGAACCTAGGGGCAGGACAGGAATAAAGACGCAGACGTAGGGCTTCCCTGGTGGCGCAGTGGTTGAGATTCCGCGTGCCGATGCAGGGGACACGGGTTCGTGCCCCTGTCCGGAAAGATCCCACATGCCGCGGAGCGGCTGGGCCCGTGAGCCAATGGCGGCCGCTGAGCCTGCGTGTGCGGAGGCTGTGCTCCGCAACGGGAGAGGCCACAGCAGTGAGAGGTCCGCGTACCGCAAAAAATAAAAAAAAAAGACTCAAACGTAGAGAATGGACTTCAGGACACAGTGAGGGGGAAGGGTAAGCTGGGACAAAGTGAGAGAGTGGAATTGACAAATATACACAGTATCAAATGTAAAATAGATAGCTAATGGCAAGTAGCTGCATAGCACAGGGAGATCATCTCCGTGCTTTGTGACCACCTAGAGGGATAGCATAGGGAGGGTGGGAGGGAGACACAAGAAGGAGGAGATACGGGGATATGTGTATATGTATAGCTGAGTCACTTTGTTATAAAGTAGAAACTAACACACCATTGTAAAGCAATTATACTCCAATAAAGATGTTTAAAAAAATTGTCTGCATAGCTATTTTGTGATTTAATTTTAAATTTGAGGGACTTCCCTGGCAGTCCAGTGCTTAGGACTCTGTGCTCACTGCCAAGGGCCTGGGTTCAATCCCTGGTCAGGGAACTGAGATCCCACAAGCCACGTGGTGCTACCAAAAAAAAAAAAAGAAAGAAAGAAAGAATGAAACTATCTTAGCCTGAGACAAAGGCTTGCTGGCCTGAGGTAATTTATTTGGGGGCAAGGGTTAGGGATGAAAGAGTGTTACAGGGAATGAGGGAGAGATAACATAAGGACGCATTATTGTATTAGCCACCCAACGATGAGTGCAACTCGTCCCACAGAACCTTCTGAAAAGCCTTATGAAATCTCAGGACTGCCCACTCCAAAGGCTGAACGGAGGAAGAATTTATGCATAGATTCCTCATTAGTGAAAGGTGGTCCACAGTTTTGGATCATGCACTTGTTACTGGAGAGCAAGTTCCCACGGGTGTCCCTATTGCAACATCAGAGAAGCTGACGACAGGAAGCAAGAGGTGCATGGCAGGGTCCCGACAGCGCCAGGTAGCATTCACCTGAATCTGGTGAAACTTCTTAGCATTAGAGGTGTGGCTGAGAACATCCAAGTGGCATCCAAGAGGTCGCCAATATAAAACCATTATCAGCAATATGATGTACATCTGCCCAGACACAATTTTTTAAGAACACCATTCATTCATTCATAAACCCATTCAACAAATATTTATTTATTTTTATTTTTATTTTTTTTTCAACAAACATTTATTAAGCATCAACCACATGCCGGTGACTATGTTAAGTACGAGGGATCCAGTAGTTTGTCTATCATAAGTGCTTTGCTCTCTTGGAACTTGCCGTCTATTTGGGGGAATCAGGCATTTAGTAAATTATTATAACAATTAGTGCATTACAATTGTGATAACTATCATGAAGCGTAGGATGATAAACTTTCTAGTCATGAGAATCAAGGAAGGCTTCCCCGAGGAAGTGGCATTTAAGCTAAAACTTGCAGAGGAGGAGGTGAAGAAAGTAAAGTAGGGGAGAATAACTAGAAAGCGTGTTGCAGGCAGAAGGAAGAACGTGAACAAATACCCCTTGGCAGAAAAACTTAAACTGTCCTGAGGAAAAAGAAAAGGCCAGGGGCACTGGAGTGTGTGAGTGAAGGGGAGAGGCGGGGGTAAGTTGGTGGCTGAGCAAGAGCCAGATCACGTCCGGCCTGATAGGTCAGAAAAAGGATTTGGATTTTATCCTAAGGTCAATGGGCATCTACCGAAGGATCTTGAACAGGGGAACAATTATAATCAGATTTGGGTTTTTGTTTTGTTTTGTTTTACATAAATCAAGATACGCTTGGTAAATACAAGCAGCAGAAGCTCATAAGTATCACACAGGTATTTAAAAAGAGCACCGTCTGTAATAGCTATGTAACTCTACAAAAACAAAGAGGAGTGTTGATGAGATGGGAGCAGTGGGCTGGTGGCCTGAGCCTGGAGTCTGGGAAGGCCTGCGTAGTTCACTTTTTCTGTGTTTTTGAGGACTACTTCTTGGTCTGATTTGACGCCAGGTTTGCATTTGGGTAAGCCACAATGAAATCCCCACTGAAAACTCTCCCCCTTCTTCAGAAGCTTCAAAAGAAAATTTCTCAAGTTTCCACTAAGACTAACCTCATATGTGGATGGTGGTAGGGACCACCTATAGGATGTGACTCAAAAGGTGCTAAAACACCACTCCTATTCAGTGTAAACTTTCTATTCCCTCTGCTAGTGTCTAAAATTCTACCATCACCATTCCATTCTGATGAATGTTCAACTGTCAAATATGGTAGCACTGGATCTATCCTGCCTTCCTGGGATGGAGCTGGTTTTTTGTGTTTTCTCAGGGATGGGAGGATTTGAAGCTTTTTGAGATCACTGGCCACACAGGGGCAGGGAGGGGCCATGAGACTGGGTAGGTTACAGAGGGTGAGAGTGAAAGGAGCTTGGGCTCGTTTGTAGTTAAAGGATGCATACATAATGTTGCATGTGTATCTTTACATAAACTTAGGTAAACATAGACGGGTATACTTATGGCATATTCATGACTTTATAACATGGGAAGCAATAATGGTAAGGAACATAGGTCCCAGGATTAGACCAACCTGGGTTCAGATCACAACCACTGTGACTCCAGGAAAGTTGTAGCACCTACCTTATAGGGTGGTTCGCAGGATTCAATGAGATAGTCTGTTTAAAGCCCTAGCACTGCTGTGAAGTATAAATGTTACGTTACTAAGATGATGAGTATGTTTGTCCTTGGGCAAACATGTGTGTACCTGCACGTGTAGGTGCAGATGCGGGTATGTAAGGGAGACAGAGTATGTCTAGGAACAGGAACGGGGGGACTTCCCTGGCCGTCCAGTGGTTAAGACTCTGCGCTTCCTGGCGGGGAACTAAGATCCAAAAAAAATACGAGAGAGGGGAAGAGGGAGAATGTTGGCCACCCTTGCAGGTGGAGTTACCACTAGAGTGGCCCTTTCTGTGGGGTGAGGGGACTGAGGGACAGCTCACAGAGGAGACAGCTCAGCTTTACCAAGCGGGGACACCAAAGGGCCTGGAACTACAGGGCCTTCCTGATAAGCACAGAATCTAAAGTAGAAATTAGTTGAAGGAAACAGGCAACAGAGTGGGATGTGATGCTGAAGCTCAAAACACCCTACATAAAAGAGAGATGAAAGAAAAAAAAAAAAGAATTGAAAGTGATCTCTGGAATTGACATGTATCCAAATTAGGCCCCTGTGCTTGGAGAACATACGACTTCATGTGCTCCATCCTAAAGCTCCCCCCTGTTTTGAGCCTCATGCATGTTTGCTTTTTCAGAACTGACACAGAAGAACTTTGAAAAGCCTGTAAACCACTGTGATCTGTTCTCAGACCTCTTGGTTCCCTCTTATGATTTTCCCATGGAGTTATATCTAAGTACTTTCTTCATGATAAGGAATTGTCATCCCTGTGTTTGAGAGAGAAGATACAGTAAAAGCAGAGCACCCAGTATCTAGTCCCAGTTCTGCCCCTAACTCACTGGGTAACGTCAAGGAATCTCTCAGTCTCTCTGGGCACAGCTGCCTCATCTGCCACGGAATTTGATTGGTCACTTTGGGTCATTATCTTTTGACTTCCTGCCATCCTAGATGAGGTTTAGCTCCCCTCAAACATCTCTCCTCCCCTTAAAGTTGTATCACCATATGACATGGTGGTTGAGAGCCCAGATCACCAGCCTCTTGCTAGCTGTGACTCCTAGGATGAGTTATTTAACCTCGAGTCTCCATTTCATTCTTTGTAAAACGAGGGTAAGAAGAGCATAGTGTATCATTGGGTGGCTAAAAGGATTAAATGAGTTAGTGCAGTTAAAGTATTTAAAACAGTGCTTGGCACAGATAAGGGCTACACTACTCTGGTGTTATGTAATAATAATAAGATCATTACTACTTTATTGGGTAACTTTGTAGTGTTAAAAGAAATATACTATTGATAAATCAAGAAATAGAAGTATAAGCATTATTTGGGGCTATAAAAGTCTCCAGTGGGTAGGGTAGGGGGGACCTGGGACATTGCTTTTCCTTTTTCTTTAAGCCCTCCTGTGCTTTGACTTTTCAAGGATGTGTCTGGACCACCACAGTATTGTTTTTTTAATTTCAAAAGATTGAGCAAAAAGATCACTCAAGTCCCTCTCAAATCTCACAATTCAAGGACTGACTGTGATTTTTAAGGAACAGTATTTTTTAGGTGCCCGGTTTATCTTTGGTGTCATAGCTACCGTTAATACGTTTGACGTTTTCAGGAAATCCTCATAAAAGGTTAAAATAAACACAATCACCGGGGCATGTTTATAACTGAGTGTGTTTCAGCGTCTGGGAAAGGAGCGAAAATGAGAAAGGTGAAAATATAAACTTTGTAAATATTTGGACTTATGAGCTAGCAAAATATTTTGCCCCCTGTAATCTTTTCCCAGAAATCGACTCAGTTGCACAAAGGAAGGATCAGTAGCAGTAAGCTCAGAGGAAAGCACCGCCGGCGCCCAGCGCTGAAAGCGTTAACAGGGCTGAGTAAAGCGTTCCCCGAAGTGAGTAAGGCTCGAGTTGTAAAAGTTTGCAAAGCAGCGGCGGCAGCAGCTCCCAGGGAAATGGAAGCCGGTCGAGGGAGCCTGGCGGAGCGGAAACCGAGAACCGTGCTGAGCTGAACTCAGCCGGGATTACAAACCCAAGGTTAGTGGACCCCGCACACCTCCCCGCGCTGACATCTTTGGAGAGTTGTCTCAGGAAGGCCGGCGCCGGCTCTCAGCCTGGTGTGTCCTGTCTGCTTTATTCTCCAGTGGGGCCGCCGGCTGTCGTGCCAAACCTCCCGCGAATGCGTTCGCCCAAGCCCTGGCGCTGTGAGGGCCGGGGACCTCTTCCCTGGAGACTCTCCTAAAGGGGAGACTTCTTTTCAGACATCCGAAAGGAAACTGTTTCTGGGACAAGGATGATTTTCAGAATACACACACACATAGGCGCACACACACACCTGTATACGCTGCTCCATCTTGGTTCTTGCAGGCTGTGACCACAATCCAGAATTCCTATCTGCTTCAGTTGAAACTGAGAACCATTGTCAAAGTAACAAAACAGGCTGTGCAACTTTATCATATGGGAGGGATATTGTCTCTGAGGCTAAGATAATCAAGGTGAGAAAAAAGAGAGAGGAAAGAAAGAAAAGAAAAAAAAGAAACTTCCAAGCCACATGGCCTGGAGTTGACAAAAGAATTTTTGAAAATTAGTTTCTAGTAGAAATGTTTCTTGTACATTGCTAGAACAAAATAATGGGGGAAGATGTATTGTGAAGGAAAGAATTCTACAACTACATGAGATTCAGATACATTTATCTATGTAAACAGTTTGTTATAGTATGGTGCATAGCAGATAAACTTAAAAGAAGGGGGGAAAAAAAGAGTAAATGGCTTCAGAGAAATTGCATCCTGAGGGGCCTTTCATTTGAGACCCAGATGGACTGCCTGAGGGCTTTCACCCTTGGAGCCCTGGCTGAGAGAGCGGGGTGGCTTTGTCCCCTCAACAGGCCAGTTCTGTTTCCCCCTCTTGCCTTGCACACGGAGAGGCAATGAGTAAGTAGCCAGTGGCCGGCCGTGCTGACAGCTCCCTCACATCCACCAGCAGGCAGGAGTCGAGGCTTATACCTGCTAGCACTGAATCAGAATGAGTCATCTGAAACTTGGGTGCGGGAGCAAAGTCCTTGCAAACTGCCTTATGCAAACTGCTGGCTGGATGTAGGTGGGATACACCTCTCCGAGCACTCACAGTTTTTTCTTCTCTTCCTTTCTCCTTCAAACCGGCAGGCATCCGGACACTCTCAAGAGGCAGTCTCTGCCCCTTCGGCTCAGCTGACCTGACCATGTGGACTTAACCCCTCCGGGTCAGGACTGGAGTTTTAAAATAAAATGGATGATGTGACATTACTTGATCTTCTGGAGTGCCCCGTGTGCCTCGAAAAGCTCGATGTCACCGCCAAAGTCCTCCCTTGCCAGCACACCTTCTGCAAACCATGTCTCCAGAGGATTTTCAAGACCCACAAAGAGCTGAGGTGCCCCGAATGCAGGACCCTGGTGTTTTGCAGCATCGAGGCGCTGCCGGCCAACCTGCTGCTCGTGCGCCTTCTGGATGGCGTGCGCTCGGGCCAGGGCTCAGGGGGAGGGGGCTCCCTCTGCAGGCCTGGCGTGCTGACCTCACAGGGCAGCAGGAAGAGCAAGACTCACCCCCGAGGTCTGCAGTGCAGCCCCTTCCAGCTGGTGCCTAACATCAGAATCCACATGGATGGGGTAAGAAAGATCTCATTTGTTCCTACTGTGTCCACTTGGAGGTTGGGTTTGCCTGCACCAGCAGTTGGGGCTTCTGTTCTTTTAGTTACATTTCAAAGACCCCCTGCGGAGGATTCCCTGGGGATAAGTTTCTGTGGGCGGTGATCGTTGTACTGAGACTTGGTGGAATCCTGAGTCTATCTGATCCACCCACGAATGCTTAGATTGTTAAAGCTTCCCAGGTTCTCCCTGCTCCTCGTCCAGAAGGTGGAAGGACAAGGAAAGCTTTCTTGGTTATATTTTTGGTCTTACATTTCTGCTGTTCTGAGGCCAAACCAGGGCACGGGAAATGCACAGAGGATGGGAAAAAAGAAAAACAAATCTAACTGCTTGTTGCTTTTGAGATCTCAAAGAAATTTCCAAATGTCAGGTTTTGTTTGCATTTTACCCCGATCCATCTTTCCATTCCCAGTCATAAAGCGCCATGATGACAATGCTCATTCATAATGGTTCAAAGTTATCAAGACACTTAACTGCCCAAATTTCCCGTGGGAAGGGAACATATATGTGGGTAGAGTGATTGACAGGAAAGGCTGGCTGTGAAGTACAATAGATGTGTATAGGAGCCCCGCAGGTGTGTCTTACTTTACAAAATGAATAAAACATACACAAAGTGCACATCAGAGGCTGCAATAAAAAAAAAATGAAGAGCCCCAGGAGAGCCCCGGGAGATCACCCAGTAATGTTTTTGGTGTTTGTAATGTGAATCGCTCTCTCCAGCCTTGTGGGCACATCCTCAGGACTTTATCTGACCTGGATATGGGAAGCTGGGTAAGGGGACATTTCAAGAGAAGGGCGTGGTCCTTGTGGCTCCAGGAGGATTACTTGCTGTCACCCTTGCAGTCAGTGTGTCCACGTGGACATGGCAAGCTGTGGCTTGGGTGGGTGGCATACTTAGAAAGTCTCAGCGGGATTCTGTGAAGTCCCACCTGAAGCAAGCTTTAACACTGGCAGCAGTCTCACGACTCCCTGCTGTGAAGAGCCGCAGAGGGTGGGAGGGTCTTCCCCGGATGCCTTCCCACTGAAGGAGAATAGCCTTGTGGCGTGCATTCAGAGCAAGTTTCTAAAGTATTCCTTCCAACAGCTCACCCCTCCTTGGGTTCCCTGCACCTTTAAGCCACCCATGCAGTAGGGGTGTATGGAAACATTCCAAAATGAGAGCGGGAAGAAGCAGGGCATTGGTGTGATTTCTTCACTGCGGACTTTTTAGTGTCATTGGGCCTGTGTGTGTGAACACATTCCCGAAGAAGGCTTGGCGCCCTTGTTTAAGGCTCCTTATTAGCCCTAGGTCTAGTCATCAATCAGAATCCACAGGCCTGGAAAAGGCGGGGTCAGGGTTGCGGAGCAAACTTTCTGAGGCAGGCTGTGTTTATAGAGCATTAGGTTCTATCTTGGGTCAGCAAATCTCCCTTTGAATTCCTAAGACCCAGCAACCTCTCCCCTCCCTTGCGCTGCAAAGTCTGACTTGCCTCCCTGCAGGGCAGAGTATCATCGATCACTCAGAGTGTCGGGGGACTGGGAGAAGGCAAGTCCCCTACCACCTTCGCATGTTCTTGTTCATGCTTTCATCTTTTTTCGATGTGGCTATGTTGCTAAGAAAAGGTAGCAACAGATGGATCCACAGCTACCTACTTTTTGAACCACAGAGGATTCCCAGGCCCCTCCCAGCATAGGGAGTTGTAGGAACTAGAGCTGGTCCAACGGAAGAGACAGCCAGTAAGATGCTGCGTGTCCCTGGAACTCTTTCACAAGGACTTGTCACTTCAGACCAAGGTGCCGGTGGTGGGGTTGTGCCCATCCTCTGAGCTGCACTGGAGTCCTGCCATGAGGCTGAAATGGAGAACCAAGCCGTTGAGGGCTCCTGCTTTCAGGCAGGACCTGGTTTAGTGAAGACTCTCTACAAGAGAGCAGAGCTGGCAGCCAGCCTGCAACTGCCCCTGTTTCCTTCATTTCCTGAGCCTACCTTTCTCCAAGTGCCTCGTGTCGTCCCTTTTGCCTCTCTCAATGGGGATATGAACAAACTATTCCTGGATGTAAATACGGCTGTAATTCTGCAACCTGTTCTACTCCCCCAAATACAGCTACCTTTCCTATAAGTGTGAAAGCGATCGCGTGTCCCTGGGTTCAGAGAATTGCCGATTATCTGGGAGGCCACACTGTTCTGAGAGGCGGAGTGATGGCCTTGCATCCTCAGTCAAACGCTCACCAACCTACTTGCCCTCTCAGCCTCAGTTTACCCAATCCAGTCAACACTTAGTAATACTTGCTACCCCTCTTCCTCCAGGATAGTGTAAAGATCATCTTACAACATACTCATAGCACCTTAGAAAACCTATGCCATGTAAATGCAAAGCATCATCATTATCATTAATTTAAACCGGCTGTATGTCTTTGGGCAAGCCACTTAAGCTTGCTGGGTCTCAATTTAAAATTCTGTAAAGTGGGAAAATGTATTATAAAAACAGAGAGCCACTGTGAGGCTTAACTAACGAGTGTTTGCAAAGCACTTTGAGATCCTTAGATGAAAGGCATTAGGAAGGTCGTTATCATAGTAAGCATTATTACTGACTGTTTAGTGTGCCCTGCGGTGCATGAGGCATTCTACAAAATACAGCAGGAGTGATAGCCCTTGCAGGAGAGTGTAATAGGTCTTATTATTGAACTTGAGTCTATGATGAGTCCAGGCCAGGATAATACTAAGTATCAAGTACTACCCTAATACGGCATAAATAACCTGTTGTCACAGGGTACCATTTTCTAAAACACCTCTTCCAAAGGACTCGATGTTAAGGTGGCACTCCCAAAGAATTCATTTAACTTCCTGTCCAGCAGCTTTTTAAGCCCAAAGTCTGTTCTGCTTTCCTAAACTCATCAAAACCACAAGCTCATCAAGATGTTTCTGTTGGCTCAAAGAGGCCTGGTACTTTTTGTGCCAGCCAGTACACTAGGGTGGAACCAATAGTCACACTTCACGGTGCCAGCCCAAGAGACAAAAAAATAGTCCATTGTGCCTACCTGTCTAAAACCCTCCTAAGCCGACTGTGTAAAAAGAAAACTTGAGAAACGGCTGTAGGTTTCTACAGCACGCAATTATTTCAAACCAACAGGGGAGATCAACAGACTCCTGGAGGGCCCACGGCAGTGAAAATCCCACGGGCTCTTATTCCTTCCCGTACTGCAGGTGAGCCAGAGGAACTTTGCAAGCCTTCGAGAAGATTATGGGCTTCTGTATAGCTGATCTCTCTTCCTCCTCTGTCTGTTATCCTTTAATAATATTTCTGAATTAGAACAGGCAAGAGGGGCTTCCCTGGTGGCACAGTGGTTAAGAATCCGCCTGCCAATGCAGGGGACATGGGTTTGAGCCCTGGTCCGGGAAGATCCCACATGCCGTGGAGCAACTAAGCCCATGCACCATGACTACTGAGCCTGTACTCTAGAGCCTGCGAGCCACAACTACTGAGCCCATGTGCCACAACTACTGAAGCCCGTGTGCCTAGAGCCCATGCTCCACAACAAGCCAAGCCACCACAGTGAGAAGCCCACGCACCGCAACGAAGAGTAGCCCCCGCTCGCCACAACTAAAGGAAGCCCGCAGGCAGCAACGAAGACCCAATGCAGCCAAAAATAAATAAATAAATTTATTTAAGAAAAAAAAGGAAAAAGGCAAGAAAGCAGTGAAGATAAAATTTGCAAAGTTAAGTTTGAAAAATACCAGAATTCAAATCCTGATTCTGCCCCTTGATAGTTGTGTAATTTGGATGAATCACTTAAACCTCGGTGCCTCTAATCCCCCTTTTATAAACTAGAGATAACAGTAGTATCTACCTCAGAGCGTCAGTGGGGAGAAATAAATGAAACTGTTAATGTCAGTTAGCTCGTAGCACCGCAACTGGTTCCTATTACAAGCTCAATAAATATGAGCTGTTATTCTTATTAAAGCGACTCAAGACTTTCCAGTCTAAATTACACAACATCTCTCATCCCCTTGTTAATCGAGTGTCCTCCAGAGATGGTCCTGGGTACCCTGATTTTTGGTTTGCTTTGTGTGTCTCCAAAGGATCCGGGGCCATGATTCAGGTGTGTGATTTCTCCCAGCATGAGCTGACTTGGCAGCTCACTTCCAAGACCCTTTAGGAGCTAGGAGTTGATTCTAGGAGAAAACGTGCTACCCAGCCTCACTTCCCCAAATGGCAGGCTCAGCAGGACACCATACAAAGGGCAACAACCTGGTGCACCTCCGCAGCATCACCAGTTCCTCATTAAGGTCTAGCTTTCCTTTCCCCTGCATCTCTCTATCCCCAGTACAAACGTTGCTGCCCTGGGCCTTGCAGGGCCGGACTCTCTCCCTTCTTTGTTAAACAACATGCCAACCACACACATTCCTGTCTCACTTGCCCTGTCTCAGCAAGAACACACCTGCCACCTACAGCACACAGACCAGGTGGCCGTGTCCTAGAAACTTTTTCAGCTGGTGTTACAAGCAGCTGAGATGGCAAAATGAGGTCAGAAGGCACATGAGGGAATTGAGGCTGGGTAGAAACCAGAAGGCGCCCAGCCCCTTTTCCTGGGTTTCAGCTGCTGTGTCCTTCGGCAGAGCTGTGACACAGACGGTGGTTTCTGCTAAACTTACAATGGGACTAAAACCATCCCAAGCCCCTGAAAACAGCAGGCAGATGCCACTGGGTCAGCAAGGCCTGGATGCGGCAAGTGGAGGAAAACATAAAGGTAGGAGCTGAGGTTGAGAAGTCAGGAGACCCAGATGGTTCCCCAGATCCACTCACATATGCAAACCTTTTAAAAAACCACATGGCCCCAAACTGGCTTTGCTCCCAACCCTCTCTCCATGGACCTCCTTCCTAGTTATAGTTCCCTCCCTTTTACTGATTAGTGTTTAAGGATTGTGGTCAAATGGAGCTGGGTTTGTGCTGGGATTCAATTACTTGTGAGCTATGAGGCCTCAGGCAAGTCACTTAACCTCCCTGACCTGCAGTTTCCATATTTGTGTAATGGGGATAATAATGGCGTACATATATCAGAAGGCTATTGTGAGATTAAAATGAGATAATGTATGTGAAAAGCTTAGTATAGTATGGTACATAATAGACGCTAATAAATGTTAAATAACAAAATTAACAATAGAGGAGAAAGCTTGGGGCATTGGATTTACACCCACACATAAACATGCAGAGACTTCTGTTAAAAAATTAAGCAAAGGAGATAGCAAAAGGACAGGGGCTTCACGAAAAGACAAAACTATAGTGATGAAAAATCGTGGTTTTCAGTGGTTACCAGGGGTTCTGGGTTGGGAGAGGATTACAAAGGGATAGCATGAGGGAATTTTATGGGATGAAGGGGCTGTCCTGTATCCTGTTTGTGGTGGCAGTTAAATAAATCTGTGTATGTGTTAACATTCATAGGAATATATACCAAGAGAAAAAAAAGTCAATTTCACTGTATGATGATGTTTAAAATAATATTTTTAAAAATGAAAGGGAGCCCTTATACATTTCTTTGAGTCTCTGCCTGATTTTTACTGGTCCCACTCTGATGTCCTTTCATCTCTGTGTGTACTGGGTCAATGCTATTTTGGAGAAGGATTTTACCATCATTTAAATGATCAGGGTAATTCCTGCAGGTGGGCTTCTCTCTGTTTTAGCAAACCATTCTATTACCTGCTTCAGTTTTCTCATCAGTTAGAGGTATCTGGCCAGTAGACAAACACAGCGGCTCGACCCCCAGTGGATGGCCCAGGCAGATGGCTGGGCTAGAAGGTTCTCCTCACTCAACCTCAATTATCCAGCACACGCGCTGGGGCATGTCACCTAAGGGATCAGTCAACGCATATTTTGTGTCATTTTGTTGCCTCTTAGGTTGCCTTCCCACATGTCCCTTCATACTATAAAAAGATTATGGAATGAGGGAAAGTGCTGTTCAGCCCTTGACTCAGAAAGAGCATCCTCATCCATCCCATTCCAGGCACCATTACATAGCTTTGGGCTTAGCTGGGCCCAGCCCACATACAGCTCTCTTCAATCTCATTATCTTCTCCCTTTCTTTCTTATCTTTAAATTCATGCTTATATGACAGACCTTCACAAACTGTATTCTGTAAGCTATTAATGGATGTTCCATAAAGCTCCAGGGTCAAACAAACCTGGACTGAAACAGAGCCAAACATTTTTTCTTTGCCGCAGGACTTTTCGGCACTTGTAGCACGCTGATGAGCTGTGAATCTCTAAGTGGTAGATAATAAGAAGAAACGTTCCCCAAATTTCTGTAACAGTGATACTCCCCTCTCCCTCCTTTCATTAGTACCTTGAGTAGTGTTAATTGTCATGGAACAAATTTGGGGAAATGCTGTCTCATGCTAATGCAGAGGTAGTTAAGCCCCCAGAGGGAACCTTTATTGTGGTTAGAGACTGTTGACTCATTCCAAGAAGAGTTTTAGGCAAGCTCTTGTCATTAGAAGATATTTTTGGAAAACTGTTTGAAACTCACTATCGCCACCTTCTGCAGTATTTATTTAGCTTCTGTCGGTAGTCAGCTATAGGTACACTGGGAACCCACACAGCAAAGTAAAGATTCTACCTTCCCAGTGCTTACCGTCTAATGGTAAAACCAACTAGTTAGATACATGTGTCTAAGCATACATACATAAATATATGTGTGTGTGTGTATATATATATATAACATATCCCTGATTTAAAGATATTATCTATTGTAAGATATATTATTTAGTTATAGCTCTTAGGGGAAAAGAAGCATTACCATGTTAGATGTTCACTGTAAGATACATCCAATTTTAGAAGTGTTAAGATATGAAAAAAGGAATGTCTTACTGAAGAGTACATATTGTGTGATTCCATTTATATAAAATTCTAGAAATGGCAAAACTATAAACTATAGTGATTTTTTGGGTAATGCAAATGTTTTATGTGGTGGATATAGGTTTGTCTAAATTCATCAAACTGTACATTTTTAAAAAGCTCATTTTTGGTATGTAAATTATAACCCAGTAAAGTGATTAAGACAAAGAAGCCTTAGACACAAAAGATGATGGTTTATGAAAATGTCAGGCGAGGAGGTGGTTCAGTTTAAGGGAAATGAAGTTTGGCCAATAAAAAGAAACTTCCTACAAAAGATAGGTGTTTTAATGGTCAGGAAGGACATGGTCAAGGAGTGAAAAAGCAGGGTCTACTCTGGGCATGTGGGTGCTAGGAAAGTCAGGGCAGGACAAGGATATCTTGAACAGAATGGAAGTTGGAAGACAGGGAGAAGGAAGCAGATGGAGTGGAGATGGGGTGACCTGTTACCTGCTTCAATACCACTGCTAGGAAGGCATGTGTCAGTTACTCTGTAATAAAGTCTCTCTGCAGCCAAACTGCTTACCTGTCATCATGTGGCCTGATGGATTCAGTGCAGCCAAACAAGATATCTCTGCTCCAAGCAGATGGCTGAGCTCACTGGGTAACTGAGCAGCAGTCTCCACTTCACTGGCAGACAGAGCCACTCTTTTCCACTGAAATGGTCAGGTTACCTGACAACCCTAGCATGCAGGAACACGAGCCAGCACACCCAAAGCAAGGAGTAGAACACAGGACAAGGAAAGACAAGTCCATCTGTCGTGAGCTGCTTCCTGCAACTTGGGTCTGTGTCCGCCCCCAGGGTCACACCGTTCTAGATCCCCAGGTCGGAAGCCAGGGCATTCAACAGACTGCTTCTAAGTGCCTGCTACATGCCAGGCTCTGTCTTGAAAGCTCACACCATTGAAAGCCCATACCAGGAATGCTCATGGTCTCAGACTCCAGGACTCACATAGCAGCTGAGTTCACCTCAGATCTCTGTCATTTTTCCAATCTTTTTTCCAAACACCAGCAGAACAGGCAACTTGTCCTGTGTCTCAATACTGTGCTTGGAGTACCCAGCCTACAACCTGGCCCAGATTAGGAACCCCCAAATATTTTTCGAATGGATGAATAAATAACGAATGTATTCATGTCTCCGGTAGACTTCATGGAATCATGGAATAACCCTTCATAATGCAGAAATGAACTCTTTATGGATAGAACCATGACAAAGCTATGTGAGGAATGAGAAGCTTATTACAGTAGGCATACTGAAATATTCTAGGTGGGAATCACCTTATTAAATACCTTTTTGGGTGACAAACAGTACTGTCCAGAGAACACAATGGGCCAGGTTCAAAACCGCTTAGCTCATGAATTGCTAACCCTAAGAAGACAGGAAATGCCTCTCCATATATGGCCAAACTCCTGCATCAGACATCACAAATTCTATGTGCTCCTTTGGTCATGGGGGAAACACTTCATGTTGAGTTAATGTACACTTAGTCCCAGGGATACCAGTGACAGAAAAGATGAGGCACTAGAAGCATTTGCTCCTGAGTTATGAGCTAAATTGACCTGGCCTCCTACATGAAGGGAAGGCAGTTACTTCAGGTAGGAACATGGCCCCTGCACCTCTCATGCTGACAAACCTACAACACACATGTATATAATGTATATAACATACAGGTTGCCATTTTAGCCATTTTTACGTGTATAGGTCAGTGGCATTAAGTATATTTACATTGTTTTGTAACCATCACCACTATCTATCTCCAGAACTTTCCATCATCCCATACTGAAACTCTGTACCAATTAAACAATAACTCCTCATTGCCCCCTGTGTGTGTGTGTACATGTATGTGATTGTATATATATATATGTACATATACACACACACATATTTAAAACTTTTTTCTGAGTAAGAGGAGTAGGTGTTTTAGTATCATTTTTAAAATATGTATTCCAGTTTTCTGCTGCTTCTGAACTTAGACTTCCAATGAGATAAGCAAACAAGATAATGCTGTGATTCAGGACAAAAGCGCTTCATAAATGTATACTGGCTGTGTGCTTCTGGGCAAGTTACTTAGTAATTCTGAGCATCGCTGCTACAAAATGAAAATAGGCAACTTAACTCATAGTGTTCTTGGGAGGAGTTAACGAGGCGATTCTTGTAAAGTGCTTAGCACAGGGTCTGGACAAAGTAAGCTCCTAGTAAAGGTTAACTGTCTGCTTGCACTCATCCAGGTAGGTTAATCTCAGAAAGTACTACTACACTGACTGCGGTCAGCCTGCCATTTTACTACACTGAAGACACGGGGGTAATGGTGATCGTGGCATCATTTGGAGGATAAGTCAAGATAATTCTTGTGAAGTTCTTAGCACAGGGCATGACGCATGGTACTCCGTGACAGCAAGTGTGAGGCATTATTATTTTTTCCTATGCCTCATTCGTTCAACAAGCATATACAGGATGCCTTTTATGAGTAAGACCCTTTGCCAGGCTCTAGTGAAGAACAAAAGCAAATAAGATATGATCCTTAATAACATGTAGACATGGAAGAGACCCAGGAAAACTGACTAATTCACCAAAATGGCTGAAACCCTCCCTTAAAGAGCTCATGGTCTTTTGGGACACATCCACGTAAAGTAATAATTATGATGCGGTTAATAAATGTTAAACAAAGGACTTACTATGTCAGGCACTGGGTAAAGCGCTTTTACCTACAGAATCTCACTTAAACTTAATTCTTTCTACAACCCACTGAGATAGGTGCTACCGTTTTCTCTACCTCACAAGTAAGAGGCTTGTGCTCAATAAATGTTCATATAAGAAAACACAATGGGAGAAAATGGCTGCAGATCGAAATTGAGCATTCCTGTATTTGTGTTTGGGGCAACTGTTGAGGTTGCATTTTTTTAAAATGCAAATGGTCTGATTCTTAACCATTCATAGAAACCCACGACACTGAGGATTGCAAACCTCACAATACACTGAGAGGCATGTACATTGGGTGGTGAGTCCTGGCATCATGGTCCCAATGCTGCTGGTTTGGGAAAATGTGCCTTTTGGCTGCCATTCACACGCACAGCATGGAAAACCAAGTGAAGAGGTGAGAGAGCTTGGATCATTCACTGTTACTCTTCCCTGAGAGGCTAACAGGAAAACTTTAGCCTGGAGACAGGAGAAATAAGGCAAATAACTCCCAGGGTGCCTGAAGCAAACCACCCCAGCTGAGGGTATCAGCCACCTGCCAGTGTTAGAGAAGGCAAGTATGGAACCATCTGCCTAACTGGGAAACTGGCCCACGTGGCTGACTGCAACCCATCCTCTGGTCTCAGTGTAGCCTTCACTCCTCCAGGAAGTCAGCCCTCTGTCCCAAATCCCAAGCCAGCCGGCCATTTGTTCCTCCTCAGGCTCCCAGAGTCCCCAGTGCTACCCTCTGGCCTTGTAGCACACATAAGGTCCATGAGGTCAAGGAAGTGTCTTGTCTCCTCTGTACTCAGCACAGTGCCTGAAATGCAACCAGCATTCAATAAATATTGAAGTGCTGAATGCATAATGTTGGCGATATTGCAAGACACTGCAGTTAGATTCAGAATCTTCAAGGCTCAGGAGCCCCTGGTGTCTCCCCCTGAGGCTAGAGGAGAGGAGACATCCCAGCCATCTCGTCCCCAGGATCCCTTCCAGCCCCTGTCTTGTTGACAAGGGTGTTTCTTGACTCAAGGCCAGGTGTGCTAGGAATGGCACGTAAGTGCTTGCAGGGGATTCAGAGGTAATTGGGAGGTGAAAAAAGAAATCAGAGCAGAACGGAGCCAGAGAGAGAGGAGAACACCAACTGACTGGCAGGCGCAGCCCTCTGAGCAGGTTGCCCTGGATTTGCGGAATTGAGGATGATACGGCCGCACACATAGAAGTGTTTTATTTGGTTGCCAAGGCAACGCAGCAGAGTCAGTGGGCATGGAGCAGGAATAGATCTCTGCAGAGCTGTGTTCCGGAAGGGTGATTGGCTGTGATATTAATGAGCTGCCTGGATAGGAGAAAGGCAAGGCTGACATAAACCTGATTTGGGACTTTTGCTTAATAAACAGGAATGGCAGAGAAATGGAGGGGCAGAAGAGAAAACTTCTCTTTCTGGCTTTCTGGGGAAGCAGGAGAGGTAATCTTCTGGACTTCCAGTTTCTCATTGGAGTGGTTCCATGCTTGAAGGAAGGCGGAAGGGGATGATTGAAGAACAAAAGGAGATGGCAGCGTTTTCTTCCCCTTAAGAGATTATAAAAAGGATGCAGAAGCCCACATTTTAACAAAAAGAACATTTTCCATCTCCTCCTTTTACTTCCCTTTGTGTGAGAAAGGAAAAGAATTTGCTGTTAAGCATGTTTCTTTTTATTTTGTTTTTATTTTCTTAAGTTGTTGAAACACTAAGATTTTTTTTTTTTTCAAGATCATAAAACTTTGTGATTGAGAGAGGTCCTCCTCTCTCCTCTACTTGCTGTCCCAAAGCCTCGAGAATCAGGCAAACGCCAGCACGCAGAGTGCTTGGCCCGATTGCTTGGGCAAGGAGGGTGGGACCAGAAGAGAGACAAGCCAGACGGGAGGTGGACATTATTAATTTGCACCTTAATAACTACAACTGTCACATAGCACACACCGTGTGCCAGACACTGTGTGAAATAAGCATGGTCTTCTTGAGTTCTCCCAACAGCCTTTGGAAGTCCATGGTGTTTTCTCATTTTACAGTTGAAGGAACTGCTAGGAAGTGGCAGAGACAGGATTTGAACCAGGTTTGCCTACATCCAAGGACTGGGCTCTAAACGAGATCAGTCAGGGTGACCAAAACAAGTATGGTGTTCCCTTGGCACCTCAGGGAGCCCTGCACCACCTGCCATTGCTGGTTGGTTCCTGTTGGCACCAACACCACCATTCTAATGTGGTTGAGAAGCCTTCCAGAGCATGATGTAGTCTGTAGCCAATCCAACTCCATGAGCATGATATGCTGTGCACCTGGTCATAAATTTAAGGGTTTAAGTGGTAGGAATGAGTCTAAGTGGATGGAGAGGGAGACAAGAGAGGAGGAAATGGAGCCAGAGAAAAGAGGAGGGTAGGGATAGAGAAAGGCAGAAAAGACACATGGGAGATGTAGACGGGCAACAGAAAGTAGGGAGGAAGGAGGAGGAAAGGGAGAAGCTGATCAAGGGAGCAAGTGCTGGGGGAAGGACTCCTTGGGGAGATATGTTATCAGGAGATATGGCAGGCTCTGAGCCGGAGCTGGTCTGCTTTTCTCGAAATATAAACAGAGTTAGATCAAAATATTTATGCTCCGTTCCTTTCGGAAACCTGTCATCAGGATAGGCAGAATGGTCTATTAAAGGTGGAGAAAAATAGAGCCTGAAATTCAGGAAAGTCAGCTTCTAATCCTGTCTTAGCTGAGAACCAGCCTGGTGACATGAAATGTATCTGAGTGCTTAGTAGATGTAAGCAATCACTATGGCTACAGAAAACGTCTTAGATTCTCTGAGTCTCAGAATTCCACTGTCTCAAATATTTTACAGAATATGCAAATGATACAGAAGTATTTACATTTATGTTGTTTTAAAAAATCTATATAAATTTAAAGATTTTCAGAGAAACAGTTACTGGTTTTGAACCCTTATGGTCTTCACAGGCCTGGGCTAAATACCTGCAAAAGCTTATTGAAACCACAGAGCAACATTGTTTAACAGCAGAGGAAATTGAGGTTCAGGAGTAGAGTACTGAGTCGCTTGCCCAAAGTTACTTGTGTAGACTAAGCCCACATTGTTTTTTTTAAATTTTTTAAAATTGAACTTTAGCTGATTTATAATATTGTGTTAGTTTCAAGTATACAGCAAAGTGATTCAGTTATATATATATATTTTTTCAGATTCTTTTCCTTTATTGGTTATTATAAGATACTGAATATAGTTCCCTGTGCTATACAGTAGGACCTTGTTGTTTATCTATTTTATATATAGTATCTTGTATCTGCTAATCCCAAACTCCTAATTTAGCCCTCCCCTACCCTTTCCCCACTGGTAATCATAAGTTTGTTTTCTGTGTCTGTGAGTCTGTTTCTGCTTCGTAAATAAGTTCATTTGTGTTATTTTTTAAATTCCACATATAAGTGATATCACATGATATTTGTCCTTCTCTGATTTACTTCACTTAGTATGATAATCTCTAAGTCCATCCATGTTGGTGCAAATGGTATTATTTCATTCTTTTTTATGGCTGAGTAATATTCCATCGTGTATACATATCAACATAGCTTCTTTATCCAGTCATCTGTTGATGGACATTTAGGTTGCTTCCATGTCTTGGCTATTGTAAATAGTGCTGCTGCGAACATTGGGGTGCATGCATCTTTTCAGATTAGAGTTTTCATCTTTTCCAGATAAATGCCCAGGAGTGGGGCTGCTGGATCGTACGGTAACTCTATTTTTAGTTTCTTAAGGCACCTCCATACTGTTCTCCATAGCAGTTGCACCAATTTACATTCCCACCAAGCACGTGGGAGGGTTCCCTTTCCTCCACACCCTCTCCACAAGCCCACATTCTTGACTATCGCATTATGCTACCCTGAAGCACAGTAGCTCTGCTTTCCTTGTGCAAAGAGTATATGTAGCACATATCTTTTGTATTTATTAACGTGGCGTTAGTAACTTCCTCTCAAGTCATGTTACCTGTGTAAATCTTGTCACTCCAGAACTACATGGTACCAACCACATGTGCAGGGACTGAGTGAGTCTTCTAATTCCTTTATATTCTAGAATCTCACACCTGCATGAGATCTCAAGGTCCTCCAAACTAGCCAGCCACTCTCCTATGCTTCAGTCCTCTTTGACTTCCCACAGAGACACCCACTTGACTGTTGCCTTCAGAACTCCAGTGTGGGGGAGTTTTCTGTGCCTGAACCTAGGCTATTCCCTCCATTTCTTGCCAGCAATCTTAGAAAAGTCTTTCTGAGGTTGAGCCACACAAAACACAGCTGCTCTCTCTTTCCATGGAAGCCTACAGGTCTTTGAAGGCAACTCTGGAGGGTTGCATCTTATTTTTGTATTTCATTTTCAATCTTACCTTCTCCAGGCTAAGGTACTTCTCTTAGTTCACCTAGAGAGCTGGTTTAAGTATTTCTAACTCAGGGGGCAAGATGGAGGAATAAGAGCAGGGCCTCTGAAGTCATGAGAGCGGATTTCAAATCCCAGTTCTACCTCCTGTTAGCTGTATGCACTTGGGTACGTCATTTAACCTCCCTGAGCCTCACTCTCTTTACCTGAGGATGAGGTAACATCCAAACTACCCCACACAGCGGTTCTGAGGATTAAACAATATGACACATGTGACACACTCAAGGACTAGCCCATAAGTGCACTTAGTCCACGTTGGTGATTTTTTTTTTCTACTGAGGTATAGATGATGTACAGTATTATATAAGTTTCAGGTGTACCACATAGTGATTCACAATTTTTAAAGGTTATATTTCACTTATAGTTATTATAAAATATTGGCTGTATTCCCCGTGCTATACAATATATCCTTGTAGCTTATTTATTTCATACATAGTAGTTTGTTCCTCTGAATTCTCTATGCCTATATTGCCCCTCCCCCTTCCCTCTCCCCACCAGTTTGTTCTCTGTATCTGTGAATCTGTTTCTTTTCTGTTATATTCACTACTGTTTTTTTTTTTCAGATTCCACATATAAGTAATATCATACAGTATTTGTCTTTCTCTGTCTGACTTACTTCACTTAGCATAATACACTCCAGGTCCATCCACGTTGTGGCAAGTGGCAAAATTTCATTCTTTTTTATGGCTGCATAATATTCTGTTGTATATATAAACCACATCTTCTTTATCCATTCAACTGTTGATGGGCACTTGGGCTGCTTCTATATCCTAGCAATTGTAAATATTGCTGCTGTGAACGTTGTGGTGCATGTTTCTTTTCAAATTAGAGTTTTTGGTTTTTTCAGATATATACCCAGGAGTGGAATTGCTGGATCATATGGTAGTTATATTTTCAGTTTGCTGAGGAACCTTCACACTGTTTTCCATACTGACTGCACAAATTTACATTCCCACATGTTGGTGACCTTTTCATTCTTTAGTATTATTATTGCCCCTCTCCCTGCATAGTTGTCCATCTTATTTCACTGGGAGCACCTGGTCCAGGATCCAGTTGCTTTTTGCTTAAACCACCCACAAATAAGCATAACAGGGTCTGTCCCAGAAAAGACCTCTGAAGCATCTCCACACTGGGATTTCAGGAAGAAATGCCACAGTCCTAGAGAATGTCTCTTGGGATCTCCTCCCTGTAAAGAGTCTCTAGCCATAACAAACCTTCCTAAAACAATAACAGGAATGCTACTCTTGAAAGCACTATAGAAGACAAAATCTCTCTTTTTTTATACTGTATGTTTGGGAGGGTGCATGTAACATTCTGTGGGTGCAAGGTAGGCTACTGGTATAAACTAAACTCAATGAAAGGAAAAAGCACTACATTCCAGTAATAATGCCACTAGTAGGTACTCATAATACAAATATATATCAAGCACTGTCACTATGTACCAGACAGTAAACTGGGCAGCAGGATATAATAATGAACAAGATAGACATAAAAGGTACACTCCACTGGGATTGATGAAAAAAGCCATGGTCTTAGTTAGGTTCCCCCCAGAACCAGACTCTGACATGAGGATTGAGTGCTCATAGATCATTTGGGAGGAATGAGGACATCGGTCGGGGAGTGGGAACATCATACATGAGAGGGAGGTGACTAGTTAAGGTGTGTTTTGAAGCCACTCACCACAGTGGGCTACTGATGCTTTACCCCTTGGAAAAGCTCTAGGAAGCAGTGTAAAACTCAGACTGAAGAATTATCCTGGCCAAGAGGTGAGAGATCTGGGGCATTTATACCTCTATACCTGTCGGCCAGTGGTTAAGAGCTACCCCAAGGGGCAAAGTATGTTCTAGAAGCTCAAGGGAAGGCTTCCAACAGAATTGCAGGTGCTGCCTATTGGAAGTGAAGTTGAGTTGCACAGAAATGATAAAGGGATCTGAGAAGATATGGGTAGAGCACCAACCATGTCACTTACATACATACGAAATAACCAAGATAATCACAAAGTGTGCGCGTGTCTGCTGTATAAACTAAGTCTTATCTATACAAGGATATGAAATAGAGGATAAAAGGGAAGATCTTTGATCAGGGGAGGCATTGATGCTGAGACCTGAATGATGAGAAGAGGGCAGCTCTGTGACAAGGAAAGAACTGGGTTCCAGCGAAGGAGGACATCTTGAGCCTGATCCCAGATGGAACTCGCTAAGTTTGGGGAACCAACTGAATGCCCACTTGGCTGAGGGGTGATAAGCAATGAGGTGAGATGCATGAGAATAGACTTCAGAGGAAGGTATAGAGAGACCAAGAAACGATGGTCATGAAGGGAGCTTGGATCCTAGATGCAATGAGAAAGATTAAAGCAGGAAAATCATCTGACCTGATTTTCAATTTAATATATTACTTTGGCTCTTGTGTGGGAAACGATTTTCTGGGGTACAACAGTAGAAACAGAAGATCAGTTTTAAGTCTTCTGGATGGGTGGCCTGGACTAAGATGGCATCTGTGAGGGAGAGAAGTGGATGAGTTTGAGAGCAAACTTGGAAGTAGAAACAGTGGGACTTGCTGCATTTGGGCACGCAAATTGGACCCTTTATGTGCCACTAACCTTACTGAAAACTCACTATGCCAAGCACTTCCATTTAACTCTTGCAACTTCTGTGTGAGGCAAATACCATTACCTTCACCCCATTTTACAAGTAGGGAGACTGAGACTCAGAAAGATTAATTTGCTCAAGGTCTCACAGAGATCAAGAGACAAAGCTGGATGTGGCCATAGCTGGTGACCTTAAGGTGCTCTATGGTCTCATTAAACCCAAGAGGAGGTGGGGATTGGCCCACGTCACCCTCTTTGAATGTGTGCCTCACTGTTCAACGGTGTTAAACCTGCAGGATGTCAGTCAGGCAGAGGGAAAAGCACAGGCATTAAAACCAAAAGACCTGAGTCTGAATCCCAGCTCTCTCACTGGCTACTGTCACTAGAACTCTCTGAGCCTCAGTTTCCTCCTCAGTAAGGTAGTAACATCTACTTCAAATGGTTGTTCTTTTTTTTTATTATTTTATTGAAGTATAATTGATTTACAATGTTGTTTCAAATGGTTGTTCTTGATATTATGATAAATGGAACCTTGTAAAGGCTGAATCACCAGGTTGTCCAGACCCAACTCAGACCACCTCCCTGGGTGCCTCCAGCCAGGAACAGAATTGGGGCCACATAAGGCCTCCATCCTTGGGAGTTGGTTCAGGAGACTTGACTCTCAGGACTCAGAGGGGCAGACTTCTTCAAAGGGGAAACTCATCCAAACAAATTCCTCCCATGACTCTGCCTGAGGCCCGACCTAGACTGGGTGTTGCATAAAAGGCAGTCCTAACCCAAGTTTATCTCAGGCTTTCTTTAAAAATGCCACCTTGTAAGGAATCATAAAACACGGGTGCTGGGCTTCCTTGGTGGTGCAGTGATTTAAGAGTCCGCCTGCCAATGAAGGGGACACGGGTTCGAGCCCTGGTCCGGAAAGATCCCACATGCCGGAGAGCACCTAAACCTGTACGCCACAACTACAGAGCCTGCACTCTGGAGCCCATGAGCCACAACTACTGAGCCCATGTGCCACAACTACTGAAGCCTGTGCACCTAGAGCCCGTGCTCCGCAACAAGAGAAGCCACCGCAATGAGAAGCCCGCACACTGCAGCAAAGAGTAGCCCGCGCTCACCACAACTAGAGAAAGCCCACGCGCAGCAACGAAGACCCAACACAGACAAAAATAAAAAAATAAAATAAAAAAAATAAAAAACACAGGTGCTGAGAGCTGAAAAGGACCATAAAAAACCATCTGGCCCAATGTCTTCCTATGCAAATACGGAGTCTGCTGCTTAGCGAGAAGAAAGGACTATCTAAGGCCACACAGTTTGCCAGTGAATAAACACTGGGACCAAAGTCCGGGCAATCTGAATCTTGGCCTGAGCACTCTGTATTTTAGCTGCCTTGCATCTTGCCCAGGCCATTGTAGTGAGTTTGTTGGGCTTGGGTCAGAGGCCTCCAAACCAGATTTCAGCATAAAGAACTCCTTTAGAAACGTGAGCACATTCAGATCATGTGTAGTGTTTTGCAGCATGGCCTGGTGAGGGCACTTTCAAACCTCCGGCCCTCAACTGCAATCTGGGCTGAAAAGCATGTAAGCATTTACACGGTCTCACGGTTTATGCCAATTTTGAGCCTCAAAAGGCAATTTCCAAAGACTCAGGGGGAAAGAACAAGGGACAAGCTATACAGAGAGACATAGAATAAAACTAGGATGGCAATGAAAGAAAAATCTTTCCAATGTAAAGCAAAAGGTATAGAAAGAGATGCGCCTGGAATTGGCATCGAGTGGCTCTAATTTCATGGATATTGTTCTTTAGAAGCACTTTGTTATGCAACCATTTGCCCAATCCCACCTGCTATTTCGGTTTTGTCTTTTAAATATTTTAAATTATTTCCAAAGAATAGAAAAGCGATTGCTGGCTCAGAGGGGATGAATATTTTTGAGACTCCTGATATGTAATGTTCATTTGCTTTCATCTGTGTTTGTCAGAACTTTTACTTGCAAGTGACAGAAACTCACCTCAAATGAGTTCAAATAAAAGTGGGAATTTGTTAGCTCATGAAATGGGAAGTTCAGAGAGCTGATCTCAGGGCTTCTAAGGACCCAGACTGTCTTGCCAGTTTGCTCCTGTATCTTAACTCCACTTCTTTCCCTATATTGGCATTATTCTCCCCAATTACAAATAACATTCTCCACGATGGGGTTGGAAGAAGGTGCATCCCCCAGGTTCCAACAGAATCCACTGCAGTTGGTAATAATAATAGGGACTTCCCTGATGGTCCAGTGAGTAAGACTGTGCGCTCCCAATGCAGGGGGCCCGGGTTCGATCCCTGGTCAGGGAACTAGATCCCACATGCCGCAACTAAGAGTTCGCATGCCACAACAAAGATCAAAGATCCTGTATGGGGCTTCCCTGGTGGCGCAGTGGTTAAGAGTCCACCTGCCGATGCAGGGGACACAGGTTCGTGCCCAGGTCCGGGAAGATCCCACATGCCGCGGAGCGGCTAGGCCCGTGAGCCATGGCCGCTGAGCCTGCACGTCCGGAGGCTGTGCTCCACAACGGAAGAGGCCACAGCAGTGAGAGGCCCGCGTACAGCCAAAAAAAAAAAAAAAAAAGATCCTGTATGGCACAACTAAGACCTGGAGCAGGCAAATAAATAAATATTAAAATTTTTTAAAAATATAATAATAAATTAATTAAGAAGAGGCAGAATTACTAAATTCACAGCATTTCTGGGAGGGCTGCAAAGCCTGACTGGAGGCCAGTCTGCCAGGAACACTGCCTTAAATGACCAAGTGCTGACTTCCAGGGCTGACCTTGCAGGCTCTGAACACAGAGGCCTCCTGCGGCCCCCCTCCTGTTACTGCAGTTGGAGGCCACCTTTGCATTAGCCCCTACCACGTTCGCACAGAAGAAAAGATGAGTCTTCCTGGGTCCCCTCTTTGTGTCACTAACTTCCAGTTTGAAGTTCAAGTCAGATCTCTGTCGCTGACAGAGCCTAGACCCCTAGTTGAAAGCAGTACTGATAAAGCTGGCATGTTCAGCTTCTTAATTCTGAGGCAGTTTCCGCCACCCACCAAAATTCATAAGGTGGGGGAGCTCCCAAACATAGAAAGTGCGTTCAGGTGCATGGCATTCAAAAGACTCATGAACACGTACTACACAAAACACAGCAACAGACAGCTCATATTTGTATCGCTCTAGCTCCACCACCCCAGAAAAAAAAGGAAAGCCTCTTTCAACACTGCCTAGTTCAGTGCCTGGCACGTAGTAAATACCTGTTGGACAGAAACGATCCAGAAGCTTTCACAAGTAAGACCTGATTCCAAATCCCAAGACTCCTTTGTCCGATACTGACAAAACAAAGATGAAATTAAAGTCCTGTGTCTCCCTAGTTTCCTTATATCTAAAATATTTCTTACCTGAACTTTTGTTTAAAGGTGGGCAGGCTGACCTACCTCACTTGTGTCTAACTTTTATGGCTGTCTGATTTCTTTTTGTGGGGGGGAAAAGGAGGATGTAATATTTCTGATAAATGGGAACTTGACATTTTTACCAATGGAAGTCTACTGAAATAGAAAATGAGATTCTTACCTGGGAAGAACATTAACAACACGTAAAATTGTTATTGGCACTTAAAGATGCATTAGGAGGGTCAAAACTGGGATCAAAAAGAACCCAATAGGCAAGGCAGATGACAAACACAATTCTCAGCTGCATTGAAAACAGGGCAGGAAGTTAACATGCAATCCCTCAAAGAGCTTTCACAGGTAGTGTGATATTTGATAGCAGCAAGCAACTGATGGAAATTTTTATACAGATGCTGAAATTAGCTTTGCTAACACTACTCCTACAGTGAGCACTACCCAGTCTTGACTCTTGGCAAGTTGCCTGTGGAGATAAAATGAAGAGGGCAAACTGGTATCATTTTTGAAGACAGTAGGATTTTTCAGGAACTACTGCATTCCCACGTCCATCCTCATTTTTTTTTTTGCCTCATGTCAATTCAAAAGTTTGTAGCAGAGAAGAATCCTGAGGGGGTTATCTTTAGTTGTCACTTGTAACAGTCTTTCCCTAATTTGGTAGTAGAAATAAGCACATGTTGAGTCATTAGAATTTTCTCATTTCTCAAGAAAGCACATTGACTCTTCTCCAGACTATACTGCCTCTTTCTGCCTGCGGGGAAGGAGGGAGGCACAGAGAGAGATAACCTTTCAGAGGCGGATGAAGTAACACTCATAGAATCCTGGGTGCAGACAGGGAACTATTTCAGGATTCTCTGGAATGAAAGGACTCAAGTACCTAAAATACATGAAATAATCAGTGATTCATGGTTAAAAGAATGTTGTGGTTTTGATCTAAAATATTTGAAGTCCGGGCATCTACTTGGCCATTATTATAACCACAGTGGTTTTATCATTTTAACTGAAGTTGCTGATTGAGGCCATCAATTCATCAAGAAAGAAAAGTGGGCCAAGCCAGAGGTCAACCTGAAATATCAATTTTTATTTATACTGTTTAGACTAACTTATCCAAGAAAATTTCCCTTGTATCAACACAGTTTATCCGCTCTATGTGTGAGGTCGTTTTCAGTTGTAATTTGCAAAATTCCTTGCCAAACTAACTTAACCAAAAAAAAAAAAAAAAATTGGGAGAGGGTGACTAGAGGATTGGTGGTTTCACGGAGACTTGAAGAGCGGATTTTAGGAGTGGCAGGATCTATGAGTTCACAGTAATCTAATTCTGTATCTCTCTGTCTCTCTGCTCTGCCTGCTACTGCTTTCTTCATTCTCAGGAAAGTTCTTTCCAGGAGAAGGATATTGGCAGCCAAACTCTACATCATTCTTAAGGCTCTTAATCTTAGAGAAATTGAGGGCATACTCCTTGACAGCTCTGCCAGAGATGCTAATTAGCTTGCCTTAGGTCCTATGTGCATCTCTGAGCAATTGCTGTGGATGGGATATAAGGAATACTCTGGTCAGGACTAGGTCACGTGGCCACACCTGAAGCCAGAGGGCAGGGCAGGGTCAGCCCACCTGCATCACAGGGACTGGGCAGAATTGCTAGGGGATAAAGGAGAGGTGGTTGGTTCACAAAAGGAAAAGAGCCTGTGCAGACAAATGTCTCAGTAAGAATACATTTAAATTCTGGGCACATTTTTAATATTATTTAGGATTAACTGCCATGCATGGCAGTGAAAAGCAAAAAGGAACCAAAATACCAAGTACCTCCCAATGTTTTATTATTTCCTGAACTGTCTGACTTTCCATCCAACCTTTCCACCAACCCACGGTTCAGTGTATCAAAATCCCCCCCACACACTTTTTAAGGTCCTGTTCAAGTACCACTTCTTTATTTTTTTTAATACTTTTTAAAATTGAAGTATAGTTGATTTACATTGTTTCAGGTGTACAGCAAAGTGATTCAGTGTGTTTGTGAAGTATTGCCTCACACCGATCAGAATGGCCATCATCAAAAAGTCTACAAATAACAAATGCTGGAGAGTGTGTGGAGAAAGGGAACCCTTCTACACTGGAATATATATATTCTTTTTCAGATTCTTTTCTGTTATAGGTTATTAGAAGATATTGAATATATTTCTCTGTGCTATGCAATAGGAGTTTGTTGTTTATCTATTTTATATATGGTAATGTATATCTGCTAATTCCATACTCCAAATTTATCCCTCCTCCACCCCCTTCCTCTTTGGTAACCATAAGTTTGTTTTCTATGTCTGTGAGTCTATTTCTGTTTTGTAAATAAGATCCTTTTTATCATTTTTTTAGATTCCACATATAAGTGATATCATATGGTATTTGTCTTTCTCTGTCTGGCTTACTTCACTTAGTATGATAATCTCTAAGTCCATCCATGATGCTGCAAATGGCATTATTTCATTCTTTTTTATGGCCGAGTAATATTCTATCGTGTGTGTGTGTGTGTGTGTGTGTGTGTGTGTGTGTGTACATATACACATACACACCATATCTTCTTTAGCCATTCATCTGTTGATGGACATTTAGGTTGCTTCCATGTCTCAGTTATTGTGAATAGTTGTGCTATGAACATTGGGGTGCGTGTATCTTTTTGAATTAGAGTTTTTGTCTTTTCCGGATATACGCCCAGGAGTGGGATTGCTGGATCATATGGTAGCTCTATTTTTAGTTTTTTAAGAAACCTCCATACTGTTCTCCATAGTGGCTGCACCAGTTTACATTCCCACCAACAGTGTAGGAGGGTTCCCTTTTCTCCACACCCTCTTCAGCATTTATTGTTTGTAGACATTTTGATGATGGTCATTCTGACTGGTGCAAGGTGACACCTCATTGTAATTTTGATATGCATTTCTCTAATAATTAGTGATGTTTAGCACCTTTTCAGGTGCCTGTTGGCCATCTGTATATCTTCTTTGGAGAAATGTCTATTTAGGTCTTCTGCCCATTTTTTGATTGGGCTGTTTGTGTTTTTTTGATATTGAGCTATATGAACTGTTTGTATATTTTGGAGATTAATCCCTTGTCAGTCACAAAGTTTACAAATATTTTCTACCATTCTGGAGGTTGTCTTTTTGTTTTATTTATGGTTTCCTTTGCTGTGCAGCTTCTAAGTTTAATTAGGTCCCATTTGTTTATTTTTGCTTTTGTTTCCATTATTCTACAAGATGGATCAAAAAAAATATTGCTGTGATTTATGTCAAAAGTGTTCTGCCTATGTTTTCCTCTAGGAGTGTTATAGTGTCCAGTCTTACGTTCAGTTCTTTCATCCCAAATGCCACTTCTTTAGAAAATCTTCTCAGTTTGTCCCTGTCTGAGATTCTGTGTCCCTCTTTAGTTCCGATAGCCTCACCTGGCAGTTCCCTCGCCCGGCCTCCATGTGTCTTATATATGCATAGTTTTGCCTTAGGTACCAACCCCTGACTGCCACCAGAATAAAACTCAGAAGATACTTAGAAAGGAAAGATTAAGGGATCAAGAGAGGGAGGAAGAAAAGAAGCAGGCTAAGTCAGGATCCCCTTTGGACTCCACACTTCCCCCTTTATTGACATGGATTTCTTGTCTCTTTCTCCTCCTGGACTCAGTTCCTTGAAGGCAATGACTATGTTGTTCAATTATTTCTTTTTTTATAGCTTGCACAAAATAAATACTGGATGCATGAATGGATGGATAAATGAATGACTTTATAGAGTTAGTTGAAGGCTGACATAAACCTTCCCCTTCTCCAATAAAAAACAGGTCCAAAGAATGAAGGGATTAAGATCAGCTGAGTAAGCAACCAAACACTTTATACTGGAAGGTATCATAACCACATTGAACACAAAAGGAACACACACATACACAAAAAGAAAATAAATGGAACACAATACATTAAACTATTGCACAAGAGAATTTGTTTTAATATAATGGAAAACTACCCTCCTGTCAGGCTGATTAAACACCAAAACCCCTCCTACCTTCACTTACTACTTTTCAAGTCCCCTGAACACAAGGGGCTGGATTAAATGACATCAGGTGACCTTCTTCAACCCTCTCCTTCACCCCCAGCTCTTTGATTCCTTGGAGTTCCCCTTAATTGTTTTGGGTTTTTTATTGCTGTGTCTCCATATCATTAGAAAGTCCCAAAAGTGCAGTTCTAGTTAAATTCTACTTACAACAAAACGAGAGGCAAGCATGTTGTGGACATGTGCCCTGTGTCAGTTTTGACCATGGATCATTAAGTGATCTGTTCCAAGGCTCCACTTTGTTCTCACAAAAAATGCTCCAGTAGAAAGACATTTTCTTGTATGTACTGAGAATAATTAAATGAAGTGGCCAGCTCATTTTTGAGGCTTTTGTTATTTCTGACAAGTTTGTTCAAAAAGCAAAAACTAGGGCTTCCCTGGTGGCGCAGTGGTTGACAGTCCGCCTGCCGATGCAGGGGACACAGGTTCGTGCCCTGGTCTGGGAAGATCCCACATGCCGCGGAGCGGCTGGGCCCGTGAGCCATGGCCACTGAGCCTGCATGTCCGGAGCCTGTGCTCCGCAACGGGAGAGGCCACAGCAGTGAGAGGCCCGCATACCGCAAAAAAAAAAAAAAAAAAAGCAAAAACTAGAAGAGCCCTATTTCAGCCAATTGCAGTTTTTCAATTTTTCTCCTAGAAATGGCACTGCCCTGTTTTGTCCGTGATGTTTACCCTCAGGCTCTGTCTGATTCTGTAGGTAGCTATCAAGTAAAGAGTGATGTGAGTTCGCTTGTTTATCTGGGGCTATATTAGCCTGATATCAATGGTCAATTGACTCTCTGTGTTACAAATCATCGTAAGACTTCTGAGCAATCGTCATTTTGTTATCTAGAGCCATCACCGTTTTGGACTAGGATGATGGCAGTCTTCTGTTAAACTACGAGAAGGGAAAGAAAGTTGAAATTCAATTGTATTCGTTTCAACAAACATTGCTTTTGCACAGAGTGATAGACTGGGCACTGTGGGGTTTTCAAAGTCGAAAAGAGGTAAGATAATCAGTGTTTACATGAACTACTCTAAATGTCATTCATCCTTTCAACAAATATTCATTTATCAGCCACCATTTGCCGGACATACTGCTAGGCTGTGGAGGGAGTAGAGTGAAGAAACATGTAGATGCAGTTTCCCCTCTTACGGAGTGTGCCATCTCATCGGAGAGAGGTTAAGTAGTAAAACACACAAATATGCATAAAATTTTGAGGTATGATGGGTAATAAGAAAAAGACCTAAAAGCTGTGGCCTATTCTTGAGGAGGGATATTTTAGACAAGCGTCAATGAGGGAGACTTCATTAAAATGAGAATCAGAGATGAGAAAAAGGTACTTCCTGAGGGAGTGAAGGATAAGTTGGGATGACCCAACTAAAGAGTTGGGCAGGAGTATCTGAGGCGAGGGAGTAGCTTGTGCAGAAGTCCCGCAGAGGAGAAAGGAACTGTTAGAGGACCTGCCCTCAGGCTTTGTAAAGAAGGGGAGAGGAGTCACAGGTAGAGGAGAGGGAGGCAGAATCAGATTTTAAATGCAATGGGAGGCCACTGAAAAGTTTTAGATGGGAAGGATATGATCTAACTTACATTTTCAAAGGATCTTCCTGGCTGCGTTGTTATGAAGGACTGGGTGAGGGCAAAGGGGAAGAGGGGTGACTATGAGGAAAGCATGGCAGAGACAGAAGAGAGTGGAAGTAAGACAGAGAAGTGACACAGTTGAGACCCATTTTGGAGACTCAATTCCCTCAACTTTAAAGTGGAATTGATAACACCTATACCTTGGGGTTGTGAGAAAAAAGGAAGATAATGTATGTAATGGTTTATAACAATGCTTGACACGTTGTGAATGTTCAGTAAATGTTAGCTATTATTGTTTGCATAATTTTCAGAGCAATTTTCAGAATGACTTGAGAAACAAAAACCTCTCTCCTCTGTATTAAGAACCTTCTTGAAAGGTTCTGGTTCACAAGAATTAAAATATGCATTCTATATCCAGCCCTGTACCAAATGTTGGAGGGAACACAAGAGACAGAGGAGATATGGTTCTTGCACTCAGAAAAATCCAGATTTGATGGGTGGGAATGAAGAGATGATAAGATGCGTCCTCATGAAACAAATAGAAGTAATGACTTTATAAATAGGGACCAAAGACCCTTCAAAGAGTCTTTTTTACCCTTTAGCTTTTATCCTTTAGGTGAAAATCTGCCAAGTGGAACCATGATTTTGGAATAGGAGCCCTGGTATAAGTTGAATACTGTTTAAATTGTTCCTATGTAGGCAACTGCTTCAAAATAATAGCTTTGTGTGGAGAAAAGGTGCCCAATGTTTAAGTAAACTCAATATAGACACCAGTTCACTCTTCTAATTCTCCCTTTTATGACTCCTGCCCCAGTCAGGACCAATGACCGAGCACTGAAAGCATTGTTAACTCTGTCAGTGGAACAAAGATGCCTCAAGATAAAATCATTCAGCAGAAGTGCCAAAAGAGAAGTAATATCTATTTAATGCCTGCCGTGGGTCAGACCCCATGAGGTAGGTAGTTTTCCCCTGCTTCATGGAGGAGACTGAGGCTGTGTGAGTTTAAGGCATAAGCCTGAGTGGGGCTCTGAGCCCACGTCTGCCTAACACCGGGCGGGGAGTCTTGACCACTATGTGGGATTGTCTCTCTCTTCTAGTCAACAGTCTGGACACTTAGAAGCTGAATTTACGGTAAATTGTTTCCCTAGAAGTAGACTTCTTAACTTTGATTCCAGGAGATCCATGAATTCCTGACACCCTGTGGAAAACCGTATGGATGTTTACCTGTGTGCAATTTCCAGCAGAGAGAGTCCATCAGAGAATCCATCAGATTCTCAAGAGGGGTCATGACCCCCAAATGTTAAAAGTTGGCTTAATCTATCAAAATTTAAGATGTGTGTACTTATTAATTTAATAATCTCACTTGTGAAATACTAGTGAAGTGCTTAACAATATTTTTGTGCAGATGCTCAAACTCTGCATCACTGCTTATAAAAGAAAACACTGGAAACAACCCCAGTTGTGAGAAATGATCAAGTAAACAATGGTCTATCTATACAACAGAATATTTATTGCCATTTTAAAAAACAAAGGTAGCTCTTAATATACTAATAAAACATGTCCACAAAGTACAACTAAATGAAAAAAGCAAGTTGCAGGACATATCTACATGTGCTATATACATATTTTTGTTAAAAATTATGTTTACATCTGTGTTTGTGCACATATGTAGGTCTGTGTATGCATAGAAAAAAATCCTAGAACATTATTCCCTAATATAATGTGAGCCATGTATGTAATTTAGCTTTTTTTGTGGCTGCATTAAATAAAGAGAAAGGTGGAATTAATTCTAATAACATATTTTACTTAATCCAATATATCAAAGTATTATCATTTCAACATGTAATCAATATAAAAATTATGAGATATTTTACATTCTTCTTTCATACTAAGTCTTTGAAATCTAGTGTGTATCTGCAGCACATTAAATTTGACTAGCCACATTGTAAGTGCTGAGTAGCCACATGTGGCTACCATACTGGATAGTCCAGGAAGTAGGATAGAGGAGAGAGCACAAAAAGGGAGCTATGGGCTTCCCTAGTGGCGCGTGGTTGGGAGTCCGCCTGCCGATGCAGGGGACACGGGTTCGTGACCCGGTCCGGGAGGATCCCACATGCTGCGGAGTGGCTGGGCCCGTGAGCCATGGCCGCTGAGCCTGCGCGTCTGGAGCCTGTGCTCCGCAACGGGAGAGGCCACAACAGTGAGAGGCCTGCGTACCACAAAAAAAAAAAAAAAAAAAAAAAAAGGGAGCTATATTTTCTTTATATGTTTTATAGTGTCTAGGTTTCTTTATAAAGATATATTTCTTTTTTTACTTCTTAGTTACATATATTTTAAAGAACTATGAGGAGCAACACAGAGGTACCTGAATTTGCTTCTCAAGTCCAGCTAGATATCCACCCGGCCTATAACATACTTGATGTCAAGGGGTTATGACCAATATTTACATGCTGCTGCCAAGCAGATAAATCAAGCCATCAAGTGTTTATTAAGAATATACAAACACACACACACACACACACACACAAGAATATACAGTGTGCTGTCAAAATGGCTATCATCAAAAAGAACACGAATAAATGTTGGCAAGGATGTGGTGAAAAGGGAGCCCTCGTACGCTGTTGGTGGGAATGTAAATTGCTAACGGCCACTATGGAAACAGTATGGAGGTTCCTCGAAAGACTAAAGAGAGTTACCATAGGATCCAGCAATCCCACTCCTGGGTATACATCCAAAAAAAATGAAAACATTAATTCGAAAAGATACATGCACCTCAACGTTCGCAGCAGCGTTATTTACAAGCGGCAAGATATGGAAGCAACCTAAGTGCCCATCAACAGATGAATGGATAAAGAAGATGTGGTTCATATATACGAAGGACTACTACTCAGCCATAAAAAAGAATGAAATCTTGCTATTTGCAGCAACACGGCTGGACGTGGAGGGCATTATGCTAAGTGAAATAAGTCAGACAGAGAAAGACAGATACTATTTGATATCACTTATATGTGGAATCTGAAAAATACAACGAACTAGTGAATATAACAAGAAACAGACTCACAGATATAGAGAACAAACTAGTGGTTACCAGTGGGGAGAGGAAAGGGGGGAGGGGCAATATAAGGATGGGGATTAAAAGGTACAAGCTATTAGGTATAAAATAAGCTACAAGAATATATTGTACAGCACAGGAATAGAGCCAATATTTTATAACAACTATAAATGAATATAACCTTTAAAAATTGTGAATCAGTATATTGTACACCTGTAACTGACATAACGTACATCAACTATACATCAATTTTAAAAACGTACAGTGTGAAAAAAATCTCAGTGAGAGCTAAACCCCATGGAGGTTATGAAGAAGAAGGAGGCACAATTCCTGCCCTCGAATTTAGAATTTTGTTGGAAGAAAAGACTTATTTATGGAAAAATTGTAGAAAAAATTCAAGGTTGAATGGCATCATCAAGTAGGCAGTGTAGGGGTGACAGTGCAATGGGAGTTCAAAGAAATGGGAGTTGGTGGGCAGTGGGAGGGAAGGAAGGATGGAAGTGAAGGAGGTGGGAAACAAAAAATGCCCATCGTGGGTGTACTGGAGCAGGACTCCAGGTTCGCTGTGTCACTGAGTAGTGATGGAAAGGGATGGAGGGCAGATCCCAACACCTCCTTATTCTCTACCTGGTTTATGTAGCAGCTACAGAGGTGAGAGGGTAAAGCAGCTTAGAGGAAAGGAGGATCCTAGCCGTGAGTTGGCAAAGAACACCAGGCAGATTGGATGGGGTGGTCAGTATATTCTCTAACATGGGTGTGTGATTCCCCAGATCCTGGAAGACCCAGGTGGTGCTGCAACATCACATATTCTGAACATATTCTCCCAGAACTCTGCATTTATTCTCTCCCCATCCCTTTAATCTGAAAATGCTCTACTTACCAAGAAAGAAGTGATTCATGTGCAAAAGAATCTACTCATACTGCATAATAATAATAATGGCTAATCATGACCAAGCCCTCATTCACACTGGCTATACGTGCATTAACTCATTTAATCCTCACAGAAACCTTGAGCAGCTGTACCAAACCTTGAGCATCATCCCATTTTAGACACTGGAAATTGAGACTCAGGAACATTAAGTGGCTTGCCTGCCCAGATTCCCCCTGCCAGTAAGGGCTAGAACTGGCATCTGATATAATCTGAACCCAAACCAGCATTCTGCTACCACCCCCAATGGTTTGTTTGTTTTTTGAGGTAACATTGATTTATAACATTATGTAAGTTTCATGTGTACCATATTATATTTCTACTTCTGTATGCCCTACAGTGTGTTCACCACCAGAAATTTACTTTCCATCTGTCACCATACAGTTAATCCCCTTTACCCATTTTGTCCTCTTCCCCTGCCACCCACCCTTTCCCCTCTGGTGACCACTACTCTGTTCTCTGTATCTATGTGTTTGTTTTTGTTCGGTTTGTTCATTGATTTTGTTTTTGTTTGTTTATCAGCTTTTTATATTCCACATAGGAGTGAAATCATATAGTATTTGTCTCTGTCTGACTTATTTCACTTAGCATAATACCCTCAAGGTCCATCCATGTTGTTGCAAATGGCAAGGTTTCATCTTTTTTACGGCTGAGTAGTATTCCATTGTGAGTGTGTGTGTGTGTGTGTGTGTATACACACACCCACATCTTCTTTTCTTCTTTATCCATTCATCTGTTGATGAGCACTTAGGTTATTTTAGTATCTTGGCGATTGTAAATAACGCTGCAATGAACATGGGGGTGCAGATATCTTTTTGGATTACTATTTTCATATTCTTTGGATAAATACCCAGAAGTGGAATAGCTGGATTATACGGTAGTTTTGTTTTTAATTTTTTGAGGAATCCCCATACCATCTTCCACAGTGGCAGCACCAATTTACATTCCCACCAACAGTGCATGAGGGTTCCCTTTTCTTCACACCCTCGCCAACACTTGTTATTTGTTGTCTTTTTGACTACAGCCGTTCTGACAGATGTGAGCTGATATCTCACTGTGGTTTTGAATTGCATTTTCCAGATGATTAGTGATGTTAAGCCTCTTTTCGTGTCCCTGTTGGCCATCGGTATGTCTTCTTTGGAAAAGTGTCTGTTCAGCTCCTCTGCACATTTTTAATCAGGTTTGCCCAACCAGTACTCTTGACCTCTGTGCTATATTTGCTTTCCCTCCTACTGGGTGTTGACTGGGCCCCATCTTACTCTAGTAAATGAAACCAATGTCAGCATAAGAAAAACATTCTTTCAATTTTCCCAACAACCTGGGAATTCAGAGCTTTGAGAATTTTTTTAAAGAGGGACGTGAACTTGGTGTATATCAGATGTTCTGACAATTAATGAATGTGTAACTTTCACTGAAATGATTAGACATGCAATTTGATCTCCACATTATTCTTAGAACATTTGAAAAGAAGAGGGAAAATCAATCTCTTCACAAAACTTTGAATCATTTTTGAGTCACAAGGAATATTAATGGGAACCCAGTTCCAAGACCTTCCAACCTTAAATAGTCTCTAGTTTTGAGGTTTCCTTTGCAGTGGGCTGGTTCTCCTTAGACCAGGGCTCTGCTTTCTCGCTCTTTTTTTAAAAATAAATTTATTTACTTTATTTATCTATTTTTGGCTACATTGGGTCTTCATTGCTGCAGGCAGGCTTTCTCTAGTTGTGGCGAGCGGGGGCTACTCCTCGTTGTGGTGCAGGGGCTTCTCATTGCAGTGGCTTCTCTTGTTGCGGAGCACGGGCTCTAGGCATGCAGGATTCAGTAGTTGTGGCTTGCGGGCTCTAGAGTGCAGGCTCAGTAGTTGTGGTGCACAGGCTTATTTGCTCCACGGCATGTGGGATCTTCCCGGACCAGGACTCGAACCTGTGTCCCCTGCACTGGCAGGCGGATTCTTAGCCACTGTGCCGCCAGGGAGGAGGCCCCTCTGCTTTCTCCTACCAAAACTTAGAAATTCAGCCCAAAACAACCTATGACTATTACTTGCATGGCTGCATCTGGACTTGAGAACTCTGCAAGAAGCCATATTTGTTCCACCTACAAACTGAGCGCTTGGGTTTGGAAACTTTTCCTACCAGTCAAAAGCTGACAAGCAGGCTTTATTGGTTTGTAAGTAAATGAAGCAATAAGCTAATAAACAGCAGTCTGCCTCTCTCCTTCCCTCTGGATCCCGGCATCAGAAGGTGACTGTCCTAGTTACAGGACCTGGTTGAGGGAAGAGGAGAAGGGACCAGCGCATGTGGGGCTTCTCACATGTGTCATTTCACCTTCACAGCGACTGTACAAGGTGGGAATTATTACTTCTACTTCACTGATGTGGAAAGTGGAGATTAGAATAGGCAGGTTATTTTTCCAAAGTCTCCCAGCTGGCAAATGGCTCTGAAGCCTGTGTTTATTCCTCAATACTGTGCTGTTTTCTAGGATGGGGGAGGCAAGCATCCAGGCTTGAATAAATGAGCAAGATGCCTACTCTGGCTAGCCATGTACTAGGTGCTATGGTGGGTGCTGAAGAAGAAAATTACATGGTCTTAGCTGACCCTATCAGTGTTGATAAATAAGACTATCAATCTGGAATGGTCAGGCTAAGATCAATCCCCAAAGTTAAGACACAAGACAAAACATGAGGTTTGAAATAGCCAAGAAGTGAAAATAACGATGATAATGGTTAACAATTTTGAGCATTTACGAAGTTCTGAGCATTGTATGTGGGCTATCTCCTTTAGTCCCACAACAACTGTATGAGGTTGGTGGTATTATCATCCTCGTTATCAAGAGGAAGAGACTGGGCCAAGGTCCCTCAGCTAGGAGTGGAAAAGCTGGGATGTGAACCTACATTCTCTCTTCAATGAATGTACTTCTTGGAATTTAGAACCAGAGAGACTTTGTTTTAATCCTTACTAGACCAGTCATCTGATGACCCTGAGCATGCTATTTAACTTAGCTTGCTTGCATCAATTCATCTGGAAAATAATAAATAAAACTAATAATACCAAAAGAGGGAGGGAGGGAGGGGAGGAAGGAAAGAAGGAAAATAAAGAAGGAAGGAAGGAAGAGAGAGATCATGCTCTGAACCATAGTAGGTAGAGAGGACAGGGACTGTTCCAGCATCCTACCAGAACAGCAAAGGCTCCATTTCTACTCTTCAGGAGAGACTGGTTTGCTGCCTTCTAAGGGAGTGAGCACAGAAGCTACGGCATTAGGAGGATGTGGGCGCCACCCCCCTCCCCACTACCCACCCCAAATACTTGACTTGCTCCAGAGTGTTACTTCACAAGGTAATCACCAGTGACTGCCCCAAGCCATAGAAGGGGCAATGGACTGGATGTGAAGTTCTCTCCCAGCCTGAACACTGCCTCAATGTGTGAGTGTCACAGGAAGTGCAAGTATCTGGGGCCACATGACCCCAGAAGGAGACATCTGCTCTGCAATTGCTCCTACATCCTTTGCACCCTTCCAGGAGATCCAGAGGCTGCGTAAATTATCTTTACCTCTAATGATCTAGCACCATGGCAAGTCACTTGGCTGCTTTGGTTGAGGGATTTTGAGAGTATAACTGGGGCCAAAGTGAAGCTTTGGCTGGCAATGTACATTACCCTGAGCCTATGTTGAGCTTCCATGGAGGTGGAACTTTGTCCTATTTGCTGCTTTAGTCACAGTGGTAAGCACACAACAAGGCATGAGGGATAAAAGAGGAAGCCTACGTATGAACCCTGCCCTTAAGGAACTCATGCTTCACTGCAGTTAGACAGGCATGTGAACATGGAATTTAAATGTAGTATAGTAAGAGCTATGGTTGGGGAAGTAAAGGGTCCCCTGGAGAGACACCTGACTTGTGCTTGGGAGTCAAGAAAGCCTTTGAGTGAATGACATCTCAACTGGGACTTGAAAGATGGATAAGAGCTAGCCAGTTAAAGAATATGGCAAAGAGGGTTCAGAGCAGAGGAACAACACATCCCTCCAGGAGGAAGGTTCTGAAATGAGAGATCTAGGAACATCAGAGGAAGAAAGAGGAACAATGAAGGTGAAGAAGTTGACAGTGGCCTTTAAGCCATGTTAAGGAGTCGGGACTTTATCTTGGGGGCAATGGGGAGACTGCTGAAGAGTTCTGAACAAAAAAATGATATGATCATTTAGGAACTGGGCATTTTCAACATTATCTTCCACATCATTCAAGAAAGACAGTGGATCTGAGAGCAGTCGTGCTTCTCTCCATAATAAGTCTTTTGAGTCCCTTTCAGTCTTTCAAACTTTTCATCACATATGTAGTAGTTGTTGAAATGCCCCAAAATAGATTCATCCTTTTAAGAAGGAGAAGTTGCTGAAATCTCTACTGATCCGTATAGGAGGAAAGACATGCTGCTTTTATTATGCCAGAAAAAATAACTGCAGCTTCCCTAGGTCTTTCTCCAAGGATACTTGAGCCCATTCAACCCAACTCAGTTTGTTCTTCTTGATTGTTTTTTTTGTTTGTTTTTGTTTTTAACCTTAAGACAAAATTGCCCTCTAAATATTTCAGCAAGGGATATATGGATATGGTTCTACTGCATTTTCTACTTGAGACATATATGTGGCAATTATGAAAGTCATGAAGTAGTGAAAAGGAAAGTAGAATAATTGAGAAAGAAGGGCATATCTATGCTGTGTAACAAATGTGCACAAACTTAGAAGCGTAAAACAACACACACATTATCTCACAGTTTTAGTAGATCTGGAGTTCAGGCACAACCAGCTGAAACTTCTACAGTCAAAGCTTCTAGCAGGGCTGGGTTTTCGTCTGGAGTTTCGACTGAGGAAGGATCCACTTCCAGGCTCACTAAGGTTGTTATCAGAATTCATTTCCTTATGGCTGTAAGACTGAGGGCCCAGGCTTCTTGCTGGCTGTAGGCTGAAGGCCACCTTCAGCTCCTAGAGACTGCCTTCAGCTCCTGGCCATAAGGACCTGCTAACATGACCACTTACTTCCGCAAAGCCAGCAAGGGATAGAACCACTAGCAAGATGGAGTTTTATACAAATGAAGTAATCACAGTAGTGACGTCTCAACACCTTTGCCATCTTCTGTTGGTAGAAACAAGTCACAGATCCCACTGACACTCAAGGGGAGGGGATTACACAAAGGCATGAACACATTTGTCCATGGTGGGGCGTCATGGAGGCCACCTTAGATAGAGTCTGTCTGCCACAGGAGGATAGGGAAGGAAAGGGCAAGAGAAGAGCAAGGAGAGGAAAAGAAAAGTGGAAGGAGGAGGAAAAAATATCTACGTGTATGTAACATTTATTAACCATGTATTGTGTGCAAGTTCCTGTGCCAGTTATCTTTACGTTCATTTTATCACCCTGTGTAGTAGGTGTTACTAATATCACCATTTTGCAAAAGAGAAAACTAGGGTTCAAAGAAGTTAAATACATTTCTCAAGTTTACATAGTGTAAAAAGTAAAACAAGAATTCATAATCATTTCTACTAGATTCCACAGTCCAAGCTTATAACTACTATTCTGTGTTTTAAGAGAGCAGGGAAGGAGAGAGCAAAAGAGAATTAAAGTGAATGGAGCAATAAGACAGGACAGAGTTTCCAAACAAATGCAAATTTGCTCCTAAAACAGTTGGCAATCAATGAGGAAATCTTAGGTCTACAATATATTGGATTGGTTTCAGCAAGAAGCAGCCAATTAGAAAAACATGAACTTGAACTGAAGCTGGTAGGACCACTGATGAGTCTCAGGCTTCTGAACCCTTTCCTGGCCCACCTAGGTTTTGCAGAACCTAGAGCGAAAGCACTACAGCCAAGCCGCGCTCGGGACCTTGGAGACGCCAGCTCAAACAGGCAGCGTCCTATACCCACGTTCTGCCGAATTTCTGCAGGAGTACGTCTGGGCCCAGGCGCTGGGCCGGAGCCTGGGCTTGTTTTTCACGACTCATTTGCAATGTCCCGTTCTATTCCTGGGCACTCCGTCCTTCCCAGGTGACACTGGAGCTCAAGTTTCCCAATAGCCACTTTACCACGATGGCTCCAAAAGCGCTGCTCAGCACCAGTCCTTGGAACTAGCATTGTCCAACACTTGCTCTAAGAAGGATGGCTGAACATGGCATACCCCTGACTCCCCTCAGGTGTCTGAAAGGGGCAGCTGCAAGCCGCACAGGAAGCCTCCTCCACTGACAAAAGGTGACTCACGGAAAGCAGTATGGGGGAAAGGAAGGGTTTAGAAATAGGCCCCCCTGCACCAATTTGGGGCAGGCAGCATGGCTAGTCCCCCCCCCTGCCTCCTGCACTGTTTGACTTGACAAAGCCCCCAGCTGGTCCCCACCTGCCCAGAGGGAGAGATGAGTAAAACCATTGATCTTATGGTTCACAGTCAACCCTGCTGGAGTCTAACCAAGCCATAAATGTGAATTGAGTTCAAATTTTACACAGGGCCACTGGACCCTCAGCAGAGTCCAAGGAAATGGAAGACATTATGTCCTCATACCAGGCCCCTGCCATTTACAAGCTGCGGTGCTGCGGACAGATCCCTGCTCTGTGCCTCACGTCCCTATCTGAGGGTTGGGATGATAAGTGGACTTATCTCATGGACTATTGTGAGGCTTAGATGAGATGCTGCCTTAGGACATAGTACTAACTAACCAATAAATGTAATTTATAGCAGGCACTTGATAAGGAATGAAGGGTGTTGACTTTTATGAAAAGTTCGACACCTGCAGTGAATAGCGTACACAAATACTTAACTGTGCAACTTGAGTAAGACAGTGACAGGTCACATGCATACTGATAAAGAACTTTCCTTTACATGTGATGGATTTTAGTAAATATTTGGGGAATTAATTGACCTGGAATATTAAGCAAGTACAACAGGGAAGCCAATCCCATAACAGTACATAGAGAGGGATCATTAATAAATGTAGGATGGGGCTTCCCTGGTGGCACAGTTGTTGAGAGTCCGCCTGCTGATTCAGGGGACACGGGTTCGTGCCCCGGTCTGGGAAGATCCCACATGCCGCGGAGCGGCTAGGCCCGTGAGCCATGGCCGCTGAGCCTGCGCGTCCGGAGCCTGTGCTCCGTAATGGGAGAGGCCACAACAGTGAGAGGCCTGCGTACCGCAATAAAATAAGTAAGTAAGTAAGTAAATAAATAAATAAATAAATAAATAAATGTAGGATGCTGCAGAGGAAGGAGGCTGGGCTTTATCCTCAGACTCCACCACTTATCAGCTGTGTGACCTTAGGTTACTTCTCCTCTCTGAGCTTCAAATTTCTTTGCCTATAGAATAACAGTAATACCTGCCTCATAGGCTGGTTATAAAGACTGAATAAGATACTACATCTAAATGCACTTGAGCCTGGTTCCTGATCCACAGCAAACACTAAATGATAAGTAATGACTTTCATTCGCTATTTTACAGACTAATGGAGTTAAAAAGGAAAACAAAAAGGGATTTTCAGTTGAAATGCACTTGCCTAAAATCACTAACTCTTAGAAAACACCTTGCTGTAGTTTCACTCCCTAAATTGACAGAAAGATTGCCTTATTCATGCTTGACTGGGAATTTGAATAGCCTTGTTCTAACCGGAAAAGTCAGTGAGAAGTGAAAGATATTAGTCAATGACAGATAAAATGTCTGAGCCAGATAGACTCTTAGACCAAATTGATCAGAAGCGATTTCACCACTGTAACCCAGTTATCCCAAGCAAGCCTAGAACATGAAAGAGAAGCTCACATGCCTAAGCCGTCTAGTTGACAGCTAGGCTCTACATCCAGTTCTCCCCATGGTTCTCTAAGTTGAGGTCATTTGAAGCTGACCCACTGTGTGATCCTGGGCAAGTCCTGTCATTTCAATTAGTGTTTTATAAAGCATGTTAGAACAGAAAGTCACTCTAAGACTCACCCACTCACCACCTTCCAGAGTCTGGTTCATACCCTTTTGTCTTTACACAGACTAGGCAAAGCAAGAATTTGTTCAAATGAAGTACATTCATGTCATAATACCAGCACGTGACCTAGGCCAACCCACACCCTCATCTCAGTCACAGATGAGAAAACTGAGGCTTGGTGAAGGTCACTTGGGACAATTAGAGACAAGCAATGGGTGAGCGGGGCCAGAACCCAAGTCTTCTGATTACTAGCCCAGAGCTCTTTTTCTTAGGTCAAACTACCTCCTGCACCTACTATAACAAAAGGAAAAACAAGATAGCTTATGGTTGCCCATCACCTATACTTTGTTCTGACATATATGTTTACTATTTTCCCACAGACTCCGAGGAAGGAAACTAACAGTTATTGAACACCAACTATATACTGTAGATGCCTTGCTTGCATTAAATTCTCATCATACACCTACAATAATGAAAGATAGCATTTATTGATTAAAGATAGCCAGCTGCTCTTCTAGGAGGCTTACGTGTTTTTGCACATGATACCCAGCCAAGGAGGTATACCGGAGGCTGAATCCAACCTCTGCTTACCAAACCCTGAAATGCGACCACATCAGCTACTTGGTAGGAGTGCCTCTTTGTGTAACTTATCTGCCCAAATATACACAAAGGCATGCATAGATATGTGGTGGAGGGATCTTGACAGCATCCCCATATGGCTGGTCCTATTACTGTTCACTTGCTGAGATGTCACAGCAGGATTTGAACCCAGGAACTCTGACTCTTGTCTCATATCTGGGCTCTGTGAGAGGCAAATTGAGATAGGGGCTCTAATATTACATACACCTCGAGGACAGAAATTCTGGCCGCTTCGCTGACGTGCCCCAGTGTCCAAAACTGTGTCGGCACACACAGGCACTCAGTAAATTTCATGGACTGATTGACCTCCATTTTACAGATGAAGAAGCTGAGTGTCAAAGAGGCTAAATAACTTGCTTAAGGTCACACAGAGAGCTGGAGATTAAGTTGGGATTTGAATGCAAATCGCTCTGACTCTAAAGCCCTTGTTCTTTCCACAATAACATTCTGTCACTCATAAGCATTTGTTGAGTGTATTGAACTCTAATTATGTGCTCAGGAATATGGAGCTACAAAGATTAATAAGATTTAGTGCCTAATCTCAAGAAACTGGGATTCCAATTGCCGGCAAGAATTCATATTCCCCTGAAAAAGAATAGAGATATGTATATTTATGGCGGGGTCACTTTGCTGTACACCTGAAACTAGCACAACATTGTAAATCAACTATACTCCAATACAAAATTTTAAATATTTAATAAAAAGAATTCATATTCCTGGAATCATATTCCCTGATTTCCTAATTCAAAGCAAATCTAAATGGTATAAGCCCATGGTACATTTTAAGGCAAGAGGGTCTGTCCTGTCTCCCAAGCTCAGGATTATAAAAGTGGCCCACCACGGTCCATTGGCCTCATCTATTTCCTTCTATACACCATTGGCTGGTGTGTCCACAGAATACCGTTGCCGGGAGAATGAATTAAATCTGTGCAACCTTGGGATAGCCAAACCCCCATCCTAGCTTCTCTAGATTCCTTTGAAGTGATGTCCGCAGGTGAGTTTTTATATGTAACTCCATGTCCTCTTGCTTTCTCCCCCATTTACCAAAAAATGAATACTTAAGTTAGAACATTAGGCTAGGAAAGTTACACTTTTCTAAAAGCAGCAATCATGTTTTGATCAGGAACATTAATTCAGGATTTACTTCATTTTCCTTCCTGGTTTGGTTTTCTATTATATTTCAGAGGCAGGAAGTGGTTAGAAGAGAAGGGTGGTTTAACAAAAAAATCTCTAAATTCATAAGTTGAATTCCACAGGGCTGTGTGAGCAATCTCTTAATAATCCTACATCAATACGAGAGAAGTTGTAACTAGTTCACTTAGTGTAATTATAGGGCAGCTTTCTGCCAGGCTTTAAAGATAGACTTTGAAATGTTTCTTTTTTCATTTGCCTCCCGCTGTGTGTGGGGAGCAGCTCAGGTTCCTGGGATACCTGCCAGAGCTAAATGGGGGCCAACTGGAGAGAGAGAGGCACCAAGATTTGGTTCTTGTTTTCTTGTGCTCAGACTGCTGAGAGCACAAATATCTTAGCAAAATGGTCTCCTGTAGAAAGCTCTGGGCCTAGAACCACTATCTAAATCCACCCATCTTTAGATCAGAGAAGAACTGGTAAAGCCACTAAGATTATGGCAAGATATATAGCACAAAGCTTCAGAGTTTGCACTAGAATACCAGTTCCCCAAGTGCGGTCCCCAGACCAGCAGCAACAGCATCACCTGGGAACTGGTTAGAAACGCAAATTATTGAACCCCACCCAAAACGCATAAGAAATTCTGAGATCCCCAGCGATCTGTGTTTCAACAAGCCCTTCGGGTGAATCTGAGGTGCGCCAAAATTTGAGAACCACGTTTCTAGGAACATGATATTGAAGAGCATGATCCTACTAGCTTTGTCCAGGAGATGGGAATTCTAACTCGTAAAGAGTTAGAGGCATATCTAACAAGGCATATCTAAACATTAAGATGTTTGGAGTTGCGTAGAGCGGCTCCGCCTCTCACCAGCCATGGGGCTTAGACAAGTTACTTAACTGCTCTAAGCAATAGTGTGCTGGTAAATGTTTAACAGCTCGGTGGGAAATGTAGTGTTTGCCAGTTTCCATGGTGTAAATACTCCCACCTCAGCTAATTTCAAGCTACCCACATGATGGTCAACTAACTCAAAAATTTCATGAATATTTAACAGTTAGTTCTCATAAACCCATTGAAGCTGATGCCAGCACACCACTGTTTCTAAGACTCAGTTTTCTCATCTGTCAAATGGACGGATTTAGTATTTACCTCGTAGGGTAAATGGAATGTTGGAATGTTGAAGTGAAAAAATAATAAGAGTACTTTTTTGTATCAGGCACTTAATATGCACTATCTCACTCAATTCTCATACCCATGAGTTGGGTACTATTATTCTTTCCATTTTATATATGAGGAAACAGCTGAAGGAACTAGTCCAAGGTCACACAGCTAGCAAGTGGGAGAGCCTGTGAGTGAGAGACTTCTTAGCACCTGTGTGTAGACTTCTCTGCACGATGCTGGGCACAGGGTGTCGCTCAGTAACTGGTAGCTATTATCACCATAGAAATGAACTTATTAAACGCCTCTCCACTTTGGAAGGAGGGATCAACAGTTTGTGCTGAAAGAAACTTCTCAGTCACAGATGCTACATTCATTTTCTTCTGGGAGGAAGGGCCAGTATCAGTCCATGCAGGCTGCTATAACAAATACCACAGACCACGTGGCTTGTAAACAACAGAAATTTATTTCTCACAGTTCTGGAGGCTGGGAAGTTTAAGATCAAGGTACCAGCATGGTCTCATTCTGGTGAGAATCCTCTTCCTGGTTCATAGCCCCTGTCTTCTCACTGTGTCCTCATATAGCAGAAGAGCTAGGGAGCTCTGTGGAGTCTTTTTTACAGAAACACTAATCTTGTTCATGAAGCCTCCATCCTCGTGACCTAAGCACCTCTCTAAGCCCCACTACCTAATTCTACCATCTTTGGGGGTTAGGATTTTAACATATGAATTTGCGGGGGACACAACCTTCAGACCAGAGCTGCCAGGTTGTCTGATGGAAGAGCCAGCTGTTCATTATTCGTGGGACAGATGTAAGCTACTCCCCTCCCCAATTTGGCAAACTTTTTTCCCAGGCTTTCTCTGTGCTTGTACACTGATATATGTACACATACACATACGTCGTTTTATATCGTGTCGTTTTTTTGCAATTTTCTTTTCTTTTTAACCTAACAGTATATCATGGACATCTTTCTGATGGTGGTCCATACCAATCTATGTCATTCTCTCTCAAGCTTTTATCACTCACTCCACAGTGGCTACATACCAGCATTTATTTAACCACTTCATGACTGAAAGACACTTAGGCTGTTTCCAATTCTTCACTCATATAAATGACTCCCCACTCCACAATCTTTTATAGATTCTTTCACATGTCTGAAGAAGAAATTCCTAAAACTAGGATTTCTGGGTCAAAAAGAACACCTAGTTTAAATCTGGATCAGAGTACCCAAACTGACTTCTCAATGTGAAATTTAAGCTCCCAGCATTCAAGAAGGAAGGTGCCTCATGAAAAGATGCCTGATATTGGTAATTATTAGAGAAATGCAAATCACAACTACAATGAGGTATCACCTCACACCGGTCAGAATGGCCATCATCAAAAAGTCTACAAAAAAAAAAAAAAAAGTCTACAAATAACAATGCTGGAGAGAGTGTGGAGGAAAGGGAACCCTCCTACACTGTTGGTGGGAATGTAAGTTTGTACAGCCACTATGGAGAACAGTATGGAGGTTCCTCAGGAAACTAAAAATAGAACTACCATATGACCCAGCAATCCCACTCCTGGGCATTTACCCAGACAGAACTCAATTCAAAAAGATACATGCACCCCTATACATGCAGCACTATTCACAATAGCCAAGACATGGAAACAGCATAAATGTCCATTGACGGATGAATGGATAAAGAAGATGTGGTTCACATATACAATGGCATACTACTCAGCCATAAAAAAGAGTGAAATAATGCCATGTGCAGCAACATGGATGCAACTACAGATTGTCATACTAAGTGAAGTCAGAAAGAAAAACAAATGCCATATGATATCACTTACATGTAGAATCTAAAATATGACACAAATGAACCTATCTATGAAACAGAAACAGACTCATGGATATAGAGAACAGATTTGTGGTTGCCAAGGGGGAGGGCATTGGGGGAGGGATGGAGTGGGAGTTTGGGCTTAGCAGATGTAAGCTATTATATGTAGGATGGATAAACAACAAGGTCCTACTCTATAGCACAGAGAACTATATTCAATATCCTATGATAAATCATAATGGAAAAGAATATAAAAAAAAGAATGTATGTATATGTATAACTGAATCACTTTGCTGTACAGCAGAAATTAACACAACATTGTAAATCAACTATACTTCAATTTAAAACAAAAGAAGGAATGTGCCTGTTTGTCCATACTCTCACCAACATTGGCATTCCTCTGATAATTTTTAAAACTTTTTATTATGAAAGTTTCTTGACGTAAAAAACGAAGAAAATAATAATACTGAACTGCTATGTAGCCATCACTTGGCTTCCACAATTATCAACAATTTTAAGGCAGAAATAGAGACACAGATGTAGAGAACAAACGTGTGGACACCAAGCGGGGAAAGCAGAGGGGGCTGGTGGTGGGATGAACTGGGAGATCAGGATTGACATATATACACTAATATATATAAAATAGATAACTAATAAAAAAAACAAAGAAACTAATAATAGTGACCTGCTGTGTAGCCATCACTTGGCTTCCACAATTATCAACAATCTTATTTCATCTATACCCCACTTTCTCCCTCCACTAGATTAAATTGAGATAAAGCTCATATATCATCCTCTTTTATCTGTAAACAACTCAATAGGTACCTTTAAAAGATAAGGACTCTTTTTTAAAAAATATTGATCGTTTTTTTAAATTTTTTTTTTTTTTTTTTTTTTTTTGGGCTGAGTTTGGTCTTCGTTGCTGTGCGCGAGCTTTCTCTAGTTGTGGCGAGCAGGGGACACTCTTCGTTGCAGTGCACAGTCTTCTCGTTGTGGTGGCCTCTCTTGGTGCACAGCATGAGCTCTAGGCACATGGGCTTCAGTAGTTGTGGCTCGCGGGCTCAGTAGCTGTGGCTCGCGGGCTCTAGAGCACAGGCTCAGTAGTTGTGGTGCATGGACTTAGTTGCTTGCGGCATGTGGGATCTCCCCAGACTAGGGATCAAACCCATGTCCCCTGCATTGGCAGGTGGATTCTTAACCACTATGCCACGAGGGAAGGCCCAGGACTCTTTTTTTTTAAACATAGTCTCAATACCATTATCACATCTAAAAATTCCTTGATATCATCAAATACCCAGTCAGTGTTCAAATTTCCCCAATTGTCTCAGAAGTTTTTAATAATTGGTTTGTTTTCATCGGGATCCACCAAGGTCCACACATTACACTTGGTTCATATGCTTCTTACATGTCTCAATCTCTCTGTTTCACACACACACACACACATTCTCTTCTTTTTTTCCTTGCAATATACTCATTAGAGGAATTGGGTCATTTGTCTTAGAGTTTCCCACTTTCTGAATTTTTCTTATTACATCCCTGTTGTGTCATTTGTTTATTTTTTTGGGGGGGGGCGTGTCATTTAATATGTCTTCAGTCTTCTGTATATCTTGTAACTGTTAGATCTAGAGCTATGCTGTACAGTGTAGTAGCCACTAACCACATGTGGCTATTTACATTTAAATGAATTAAAAATAAAAATCTAAAATCCAGTTCCTCCATCACATTAGCCATATGGCAAGTTCTCAGTAACCACGTATGGCTGGTGGCTACTGTATAAGACAGTACAGAATAGCACACTTCCATCATCACAGACAGCTCTTGGCACAGAATGCTTCCAGAGGCATCATCAGATCCTCTATGATTATTAAATTATTTTTTCCTCATCTGTGCTCAAGAGCAAAGATGAACGCCTTGAAGTTTGGGTTACTAGGTAGGCTCAGGTAATATAAGGGAAGTCACTCACGTGTGCCAGACTACACCTGTCTGTTTTAAGTGGCAGCCACCTGTGTTTACAGACGATGATTAGATGTTTGTGATGAGCGCCACAGGTATGTATGAGATTCTGTGATGCTAAAAGGTCAGCAGCTCCCAGCGTGCAAGCAGCCCTGACCCTTTCCTGCCTCCTCAGAGGGAAACTGAGGGAATCAATGCTAATTCAGAAGGCTCAGTCTTGCAATTACAGGACATGCTGGTTCCGGAATATTCCTAAACATTCCTCCTTTCCCAGAGGTGCAGGTGTTTCTGGCTGGAGCCTTCTTCCTGCCTGTGTCTGTCATGGCATGTGTGTAATGAGCACATTTCAGACCACACCAAATAGGTTTCTCAGCTTACTTCTGTGACACTTGGAAAAGCCCACAGGGGCCACAGCAAGGCAGAGGAGGGGAGCAGCTGCCACCGACAATGGAGCCGTCTGGCTGGCTGTGCATTCTAGCAGAAACCTCCCCGGGTTCCTGAGAAAACCTCAACCAACCTATGAGGAAATGTATTCTTTGGGGTCCTGATAGGAGATAGGTATAGAAAAAAAAAAGCATTCTGTGAATTTCGGGTTAGGAGACCATCACTCATGGATTCATTCATTCTAAAAATACTTATTGGGGGGCTTGCCTGGTGGCGTAGTGGTTGAGAGTCTGCCTGCCGATGCAGGGGACACGGGTTCGAGCCCTGGTCTGGGAAGATCCCACATGCCGCAGAGCAACTAGGCCCGTGAGCCACAACTACTGAGCCTCCGCGTCTGGAGCCTGTGCTCCACAACGGGAGAGGCCACGATAGTGAGAGGCCCGCGCACCGCGATGATGAGTGGCCCCCTCTCACCGCAACTGGAGAAAGCCCACGCACAGAAAACGAAGACCCAACACAGCCAAAAGTAAATAAATAATGATTAAAAATACTTATTGGGCCAGACACTGTGCTTGGCACTAGGAACAAGGTGAGCTCATTAAAAGTTTCTGCTCTCACCAAGTTTACAGTCTGATGGAGGAGGAAGGTCCATAAACAAGCCATTTAACAAATACCATACTGGGGGCATGGGGGTGCTGTGCTAGACAGTGTCATTAAAGTACCCGGAAGAGATCCCTGCCCCTGAAACGGACACTCAGGGACATACTGTTTAAGCTGAGACTGAAAAAACATGTAGCAGTTGGGCAGGAGAGGAAGAGGGTGGGATGCTTAAAGAACATTCTGGAAGAATGTAAGAAGTAGCCATGCATGAGGCTTTGGTAGTACAGAAAGATGTGCGGTTGGGCTGCAGCGGGCAGTGTGGTAGGAGAATGACTAGGGTTAAGAGTGGAGAGACAGGGCCTGAGCAAATCCCAGCTCTCGGAGCTGAGGCAAGTCCTAGCTTCCTGTGCCTCGATTTCTTCCTCCACCAAATAGGCATAGTAATTCTTACCGTGCACTGTTGTGGTTAGAGCCCAATGACCCAACAGATGCAGAAGTATTTTACAAACCATATCCCGAAGTCCGAGTTGTAGAAAGACAACCGTACTGTTCTGTACCATCTTGCACCTCTTGAGCGAGCGTGAATTAGGGAGCTGTGTCGCAGTGTCAGACCTGGTCCCTGCGGGCCCACAAAAGGCAATAACACATATGTCTCCTGTCTTCCCAACTCCATATTCAGCAACGCCAGGTTGGTAGCCCAGGTAGGAGTAATTACACCATGGAAATTGGCAAATACTACAAATCAGAGCCTTTTTTTCCCTTTGTTGGAGAGCTGGTTTACCAGCACACCGCCAAGTGAGAATGAAAGGAATAGAAAGAGGAGGAACCCTGGGGCAGCAATTATCAAGGAATGTCCATCCACAACAAAGAAGATTTTTCACAGAGTGAGTCTATCATTTTTTCTGCCATCTGAAACAGGCCCACCCAAAGCCAGTGCTCGGGGGAGAGAAGAGCAGGGCCATTCCGTCATGCCAACCCAGTCCCAGACGTGCCTGAGGAGTGCCAGTGACACCCGGGTCACAGAGCTGAGACTGGAGCCTCTCAGATCAACAGCTGCTAGGAGCTGCTTTCTTTGGCTCATGTGGCCAGCGAGAAATTGGATTTCAATGTTCTGAATAGGCAGAAAAAGATATCTCCTTACTTCCTTCTGCTCCCTTTCCCGGCACTGCCAGCTGGCGTTTTTTGTCACTCAGCATGGCTTCCTGTAGTGGAAATTAGACACTTGATGAAGAGGACATGTAGGCAAGAAAAAGTCTTCAGCAGTGGGAGGCTCCAAGGCAGGTATCCGCTGGAAAAATAGGGATACGGACATAGCTCAAAGCACATTTTATGTAATAGGGCCTTTTTAAAGGATGACCTATAAAAATACTATTTTTATCCGTGGCTAGCATGCCTGGATACACCCCAATCCTGGAAAAATAACTAGTCGGGCCTGTTGGAATTTTATGTCAGGAGCAGAGATGGCAAAATATCAAAGTTGGAGTTGGGTTTAAGTGGCATGGTGTGGCTTAATATTCATTCATTCATTCATTCATTCATTCAACAAATACTTACTGGTTCTTACTAGATGCTGGTAGAATGTAAATCCCATAAAGGCAGAGACTGCATCGGTATGATGTGCTGTAGGCATTCAGAACATCTGTGTTGAATGAAAGAGTGGATGCCATTGCTTTGCCACGTGTGAGTGGCATAAAGATGGAACAAATCATAGACCCTGCTGCTGCACAGTTCAAGTCTGGTGGACAAGCAGACAAGTGAACCAGCAATTACAATACAAAGTGATGAGTGCTGTGTCAGGGGAAGTGTAGGGTGCAGTGGCTCGCTAAAAAAGGAAGCCCAACTCAACCTTATGGGAAGAAACAGCAAAGGCTTTCTAAAGACCAAGATGCAGAAGACAGAGGCAATGCCAAAGATATTGGCACCTATCTGGATAAGACCTTAAAGAAGAAAGGAACTGTCCGCATATTCTGCAGTATCTCATATTCCTGGGAGGACTAATGACTTTATCTCATTGTGGAATATGTTGCAAATAGCTGCTGTAATACTTCTATGGCTTAATCCTCGGAAACGGTTTCCATTTCTCAGGGACTTTCAGCGGGTTTCCCTCAATTCAAGCTTTCCACTGGAACGATCCTGTGCTCAGTGTGACAGATGACATGCGGGTCTTTAGTATCTCTCTGATGTCCAGCCACTCACTCCTAAAATGGGGTCCAGCTCTACAGGCAGGCAGGGTACTTCTCCTGTAAGGTCACATCTGTTCCATTTGGTGTAAAGGAGAGGCATGCTCTGAATTTTGATTTCAAAGAGGCAGATACACTGCAGATTTGCAGGAGGTCCTGGTATTGACAATGCCGTCTCAAGGACAGCTGAACTGAGAGGGAAGATTTCTAACTTCCCAGGGCTTGCTGTTTTCAACAAAAGTCATGTAGACTTTTTCTTTGGGTATCACCAAATTAAAGTGCAAATAAGTGTAGATAGGCACACAGACAAACATCCAAGTCAGAGAGGAGGAGGCTATTTAAGAAGTAAAGCATTTGAAGCTCTATTTACAATAGTCAGGACATGGAAGCAACCTAAGTGTCCATCAACAGATGAATGGATAAAGAAGATGTGGCACATATATACAATGGAATATTACTCAGCCATAAAAAGAAACAAAATTGAGTTATTTGTAGTGAGGTGGATGGGCCTAGAGGCTGTCATACAGAGTGAAGTCAGTCAGAAAGAGAAAAACAAATGCCATATGCTAACACATATATATGGAATCTAAAAACAAAAAAAACTGGTTCTGAAGAACCTAGGGGCAGGACAGGAATAAAGACGCAGATGAAGAGAATGGACTTGAGGACACGGGGAGGGGGAAGGGTAAGCGGGGACGAAGTGAGAGAGTAACATTGACATATATACACTACCAAATGTAAAATAGATAGCTAGTGGGAAGCAGCCACACAGCACAGGGAGATCAGGTCCGTGCTTTGTGTCCACCTAGAGGGGTGGGATAGGGAGAGTGGGAGGGAGATGCAAGAGGGAGGAGATATGGGGATATATGTATATGTATAGCTGATTCACTCTGTTATACAGCAGAAACTAACACACCATTGTAAAGCAATTATACTCCAATAAAGATGTTAAAAAAAAAAAGTAAAGCATTTGAAATCCAGATGTACCTTTTGGACAGGAGAGGACAAGCCCAGCCACTTCAGCTCTCCTCTCCAAAGTCACTTTCCCCGCGGTTCTGGGGCACTCACGTCCCTTCACTCCTCACCACAGCCTGTCCTGCAGTGGCACCTTTACTCACCAGCCATTCTAGGAGGACCACGTACACAAGAGCAGAGACAGTAGTGGAATAAACTGCCTCTACCCATGACTCAAATCTCAATGATTATCAATATTTTGCCAATTTGGGGTCATTTGTAGAGATGTGGATGGACGTAGAGACTGTCATACAGAGTGAAGTAAGTCAGAAAAACAAATATCGTATATTAATGCGTATATGTGGAATCTAGAAAAATGGTACAGATGAACCAGTTTGCAAGACAGAAAGACACATGTAGAGAACAAACGTATGGACACCAAGCGGGGAAAGCAGGGGTGGTGATGGTGGGATGAACTGGGAGATTGGGCTTGACATATATACTCTAATATGAATAAAATAGACAAGTAATAAGAACCTGCTGTATAAAAATAAATAAATAAAATTCAAAAAAGATATTTTGCCAATTTGGTTTCATCTCATCTATCGCCCTTATTTCTAGCATATTCTAAAGATACTCCTGGAGCTCTGATCATTCACTTAATATCCCATTATCGTTAGCATTTGAAGGAATGGTAAAATTCACCTTCTTCACTTTGCAGTTGAGGAAACCGAGGCCCAGAGAGGTTCAGTGCCTCTCTCAGGGACCCAAGTCTGTAAGTTGTGTATTACATCTAGGGGCCACTTCCAGTCCCCAGACCAGATGGCTCCATTATCAGAAACGTTCTGCTGTTTGCCTGAATCCTGTTGTCACCAGTCATTCCTCTTTCAGCTCCAGAAACATCCACATGGAGGTGAAAGAGAGAAACAACTTGGAGGAGAAAGCCAGTGTACATGTGACCACAGTTTTTTTCCCCCTAAGTCAGAAAAGTGGTGGTGATGGTGGTGGGAGGGTCATTTGACTCATCTTCCCTCCCTCTGCATGGTGGACTTGGCTCAGTTTCTCGAGCCATATGGAAAGAGACTCATCCACCAAGTGCCACACCTACAGGAAAAGCTCTCTCTGGGAATGGAGAAAATGGAAGGGGGCAGAGTGGCCTCCCAGGAGGAGTGAGATGGCTCTTCCCTCTGTCCTTCAGGCTCCCACGCACCTCCAGCCCTCCCTCACAGGTGCCCTGTACCCTCCTGTTAGAAGAGATGGCAACCAAAATGCTTTGGTTCCCTGGAGAATTCAGTGTTCTGCCACTGAACAGCTCCAGGATCTGGCACCCAGCTCATCTCAAATGCAATCCCAAGCTGTGTATAAAAAACCAGCTTATGTAGGTAGCCAAGAATATGGCCATGAGCATGTCTGGGATTACCTCCTCTGATGGGGGAATGAAATCACCCCAAGGCAATCTCAGAGAAATGTCTGGAAGGAAAAATGAAAGCATGCTAATGGTGACCCTGAAAACAGGCTGCTGGTTATGAATGGTTCTTTCTCTGCCCACTGGCGTAAATCCTGCTTCCTTCCCCCTTTTCCTGCCCTAGGACCCCTGATAACTCAGAAAGAAGGCAGGAGAGATCAGGGGAAAGAAGACTGGCACATTCCTGGTGCCTGATTGATATTTGATTAAGGGAGGAAGGAAGGAATGCTGTGCCCACTGACCCACAGTGGCAGGAGATAGATAAAGAAGGAAAATGGACGGACAAAGGATTAATCTCCAAACTATATAAACGGCTCATGCAGCTCAATATTAAAAAAGCAGACAACCCAATACAAAAATGGGCAGAAGACCTAAATAGACATTTCTCCAAAGAAGACATACAGATGGCCAGGAAGCGCATGAAAAGCTGCTCAACATCACTAATTATTAGAGAAATGCAAATCAAAACTACAAGGAGGTATCACCTCACACCAGTTAGAACTGGCATCATCAGAAAATCTACAAACAACAAATGCTGGAGAGGGTGTGGAGAAAGGGAACCCTCTTGCACTGTTGGTGGGAATGTAAACTGATCCAGCCACTATGGAGAACAGTATGGAGGTTCCTTAAAAAACTAAAAATAGAACTACCATATGGCCCAGCAATCCCACTACTGGGCATATACCCTGAGAAAACCATAATTCAAAAAGAGTCATGTACCACAATGTTCAGCTCTATTTACAATAGGCAGGTCATGGAAGCAACCTAAATGTCCATCGACAGATGAATGGATAAAGAAGATGTGACACATATATATGATGGAATATTACTCAGCCATAAAAAGGAATGAAATTGAGTTGTCTGTAGTGAGATGGATGGACCTAGAGTCTGTCATACAGAGTGAAGTAAGTCAGAAAGAGAAAAACAAATGCCATATGCTAACACATATATAAGGAATCTAAAAAAAAAGAAAAAAAAAGTGGTCATGAAGAACCTAGGGGCAAGACGGGAATAAAGACACAGGCCTACTAGAGAATGGACTTGAGGATATGGGGAGGGGGAAGGGTAAGCTGGGACAAAGTGAGAGAGTGGCATGGACATATATACACTACCACATGTAAAATAGATAGTTAGTGGGAAGCAGCCGCACAGCACAGGGAGATCAGCTTGGTGCTTTGTGACTACCTAGAGAGGTGGGATATGGAGGGTAGGAGGGAGGGAGACACAAGAGGGAAGAGATATGGGGACATATGTATATGTATAACTGATTCACTTTGTTATAAAGCAGAAACTAACACACCATTGGAAAGCAATTATACTCCAATAAAGATGTTTAAATAAAAACAAAAAGGAAGATGTGGCACATATATACAATGGAATATTACTCAGCCATAAAAAGGAACGAAATTGGGTCATTTGTAGAGATGTGGATGGACTTAGAGACTGTCATACAGAGTGAAGTAAGTCAGAAAGAGAAAAACAAATATCATATATTAACGCATATAGAAATGCTACAGATGAACTGGTTTGCAAGGCAGAAATACAGACACAGATGTAGAGAACAAGTGTGGACACCAAGGAGGGGAAAGCAGGGGGGAGGTGGGTGGGTGGGGGGTGGGATGAATTGGGAGATTGGGATTGACATATATACACTAATATGTATAAAATGGATAACTAATAAGAACCTGCTGTATAAAAAATAAAGTAAATTAAATTTTTTTTTTAAATCACACACACACACACAAAAAGGAAGGAAAATGGACAGCTGTGCTCTCCCAGGTCTCTACCTAGGACTAGAAGAAGAGAGGCTGAGACAAAAGGCTGGGGGGAGAGAAAAAGGAGAGAGATACATGACAAAAGTCACAGGACAGAATAGACTTTTAGATATAGGTATAAGGCCAATAATAAGAACCTTCCTTGCACTGGTTCTCCTTCCATCCCTCAGCGTCTCTCACCTCCCTATTCTTCTCTATAACACTTACTCCAACTTGTAATTTTGTGTATACTTGTTTATTTATAAGTTTGATCTTTGTTTCACCAGGTAGACAATGCCTGGCATGGGTGGCACTCAAAAAGACGCCAGGTAAACAGTCTCTCTGGTCAGGCAGGATATTCCAGGGGCTTAGAGAGTTTGGCCCAGGTCAAGGGCCAAAACTTCCATTGGAATCTGCAGGGTTTGGGTAACACAGACTTGCTGAGTTTACTGCATAAAGAAGTATTGGTATTGGCCCCAATTTGTGGATAATCCAAACTAAGAATCAGGAAGACTTAAGTGATTTGGCCAAAGTTACAAAAGCCAGAATGCAAACCAACACCTTACTTGACTCTAACATCTGTGTTCTGTTGCACCCTAGTACCACCCCTGAACAAGTAAAATTCTCTATGAAGGAAGAAACTCACACGGTATGTCTCATAAGCCTGGCCTCAAATTTGAATGCCAGGATTCAGACCTTCTGGTGATCTCAAGCCCCCAAGCAGCAGACGGTCTGGGATTTGTCAAGCCTTGATAGATCTGATGCTGTTGAGTGAGCACTGAAGTGTTCCCCCTCCTCACCAGAGAAACATGAGCACAAGGGCCAGCCAGCACTTTCTAACATATGCTCCCTTGCCCCCAACATCAGATCCAAAAGGGTTGCCAACATGAGGGAGAGATGCAGGATGGCTCAGTTGTCTAAGCAGCAGCTGGGAAGTTAGGACCCAGGACAGTTAGCTGACCCTTTGCCTCACGAGTGGAATGAAATCACAGGGGAAGTCACATTTACTTTACCCAGCATTCCCCAGGCCCATTCTGCTAATCCTGCAAAGTGGTCCAGATGCAAATACAAGGTCACATTAGTGGAGTAAAACTTCTGAGAAGCCAGTCAGCAAAAGAGCCTGTGTGACTTTGTTCAACTCAGTGATTCCCGAGCTTATTTGAGTTTGGAAACCTTTTTGAGTATGGGTAGCACGAAATTGTTAAAATTCAGGGCAATTTGGAAAAGAGGACCCAAACTCTCCTTTTTTATTTTCTAGTTCATGCCACTAGATCTTTCCAATAATTATTAGCAGTCATATTTATTAATCTTATATGCATTCTTTTCCTCCAGGAATGGCAATTCCTGGATGTTTCTTGATTAATTCACAAATTCATTCACCAAGCATTTATGAAACACCTGCTTGTGTCCAGGGCTCAGAGACAGAGTTTCAGAGGTGTTTCAGACACAAATCCTAAACTCTCGGGCAGAGAATTCATAGCCTGGTGAATGATACCTGAGCCAAAGGCCAGGATGTTTTCTCTTGGCTCCATTCTCCTGTGACGGGCCATCTCATGACCAGCTAGGGAGGTAAGCAGTTAGCTCAGCATGTTGTTTTTGGCCCCATCTGATGCCAGAACTAGAGAACCAGGCCTACCTCTTTCTAAACAAGTGGGAGTGCCACTCATGCATGGTGAACAGTTCATTACACAGGAACAGGCTGAATGCTCACTCCAGCTCGGCTTTTTCCCTTGTCTCATCACTGTGATGATTCTAATCTTGGGCTCCTTTTCTCTTACCCTGTTATCAATCCATATGCCTCCTTCTTTATTTTCCAATTGGAAATAAGCTCAGAGCTCATTGGCAGCTAGTCCTCCTGCTGTTTCTGAATTCTGCTTTTTGGATATTTCACTGCTATGCAGTTTTGTTGTTTCTGGGTTTTTAATATGTATTAATCAGGACTTTTTCAGTTTCAGGGGTCAGAAAATAACTCCAAGCAGTTTCAGTAATAAGCAATACATTGAGGATATCATCTCATTTAACTGTGTATCCTTTAGGCACAGTTGGATATAGACATTCAAATTTTCTTGTGAAGGCTCTATCCATTACTTACCTGTTTATCTCACGATATCTCTAGTTCTGCTGCCTTCTGCAGCTTCACTCAGGAAGGTGTGTCTGCTGGCTGGGAAATATCACCACTGGTAGTCCAAGGCTTACCACCTCCAGGCTCATGATCCAAAAGAAACACTCTCTTCTTGGGTGTCTATATATCAAATGTCAAAGAAGATTCTAACTGACCCTATTTGGGGCACACGCCTGCCCTGTACCAAGCTTTATGCCAGGAGGATTTGGGCACTCTGTTACCGAGCCAAACTTGGGTCCACTCACCCGCACAGTAAAGCCAATCTACTGACATCAGGTTGTGGTGAAGGAAAGTGCGGCGTTTACTGCAGGACACCAAGCAAGGAGAATGGGTGGCTAATCTCAAAAGATCAAAACTCCCTGAAGGATTTCAGGGAAGGGATTTTCAAGGCAAGGTGAGGGAGAGGGTTGCAGGGTGCCGGATCAGCTCATGGACATTTCTCTGATTGGTTGGTGGAGAGGTAACTGAGTGGTATTTTGGGAGTTAACATCATCAACCTTTTGGATTTAACTTGTCTGGGGTCTACGTGTATATGGTCAGCATGCAGCTAACTTTTTTCACCTGGGGAGGGTTTTAGTATCTGTAAAACAACTCAAGGACATGGCTAAAATATTACTTATAGTCCTTAAGCAGGAACTGAAGGTCCTTGACTTTGTATTATGGCTAAACTATTATGTTGTCTCACTTGACTGTTTTTGTTTCTGCATTTTCTCATTTTTGATTGAATTTGTTCTCTGGAACTCAGGGAAGGCCTAGGAGGCTAAAGCTCTTTTACAAACAGGAGGCAAGGGACATGGTGGGGGTGGGTGGGGGTGCTTCTGTCCCCAGAAAGGCCTTCACAGGGCCTTGCTCGGTTATGTAACTGGCCAGCCTGGGCCACATACCCATGTGTATGCAGTGTGACCAGAGTGAATAACATGCCCATGAGAAGATGGAGAGCAACTGGGTGGATCCTCAGAGAAGGGATGGCTGCCATTTTATTACCAACACACGTAACTACTAAAACATAATTTTACCACTAATGTCTCTGCATACCCCCTGCTTCCTTATTTCAGGGTTCTGTGCTTTATCTTCCATCAAAAGCATGGACCTCGTGTGGCTTTCACCTCACCCTACTGAGATGACAAATCAATAGACAAACTACAGGTGCATAGAAGTATTAATCCTTTTGAATCTCAGAGAAGGAAAGCTTTGTAGGCACACACACAGCCTTCCACTGGATTATCTGGCTTTCTGAAAAACACCAGGAGAAACATTTGGTAATGACCTGGCTGTGAGACCGCCACACCCACTTTATCCCCATTCTCCCTCCCTCCTGCACCTGTCGAGACAGAAAACAATTGGGGTGGTGTTTTGTTTCACCCAACAAAACAATGGGTGATGGCTGCTGCAGAACTTGGAGTCATTTTCCCTTGAGAGAACCACTGCTGACTAGATAGAATCAACCAGCTGAGTCTCTTCAGGCAGGTGCTTAACTTTTATGCGAGGGCTCTAGAGTTCAATAATTCATGCTCGTTCAGCCAGCAGCAAGCAGATGGCATTCAAACTCTATTCAGATTGTGATTATAAAACATCACCCCAAATGAGTTTTATGATGGAAAAACATACTAGGTGACTTCAGCGGGATGAAAGAGAAATCAGGGCTTTGACGTCAAATGAACGGAAGTCAGTCTCGGGGCCGCTGTACATTGGCTGTGTGACTTTGCCTGAAGGTTGAACGTCTCAGAACCTGTTTCTTCGTCAATAAAATTAAGATAAACCTACTTCACAGGGCTTTGAGCTCATATAAATGAGATAGTACTGTACATGGAAAGTGCAGTAGTGCAATAATGTAAGACAAATCTCTATGGCTTGCCAGAAACACAATAAATGCTAATTTCCTTCCCCTCTTCAGATTCTTTCTCTCTCCTTCCCCACCCCCACCCTCTTTACAGCATGGAAGCCAATGTTTTCTATAAGTATGAATGTAGGACTGAGAGTAAAAGGGGAGAATGAAGAAAAGAGGTGATGAAAAGAATCTTCATGTTAAAAATAGAATTTACAGTTTGCTTCCACAATAGTTTATCTCAACTGAGGGGAGATAGAGAAAAGGTGAAGATGGTCAGGCAATTAGTACTCTCTCAGGGTTTCAAAGTCTATGCACCTTCAAAGAGATTTAAGCATTTTGTGCAGTTTTAGTCTAATATACTTGCTCAATAGTCATTAAAATACATAAGCCACCTTGTATGGGAATGTCTTCCAGAAAAGAAAGGGAAAAAGCAGCTCAGCCATTTACAAAACTACATCAAATCTCCATTTTAGTTAGAAAAAGACATAACTCAGACCAGCGGCATCAAACTTGGATGGATGGGAGAGCTGGATAAAAATGCAGCTACTTAAACTGCCCTCTAAGAGATTCTGGTCAAATTGGTCAGGGATGGGGTCCAAGAGTCTGCATTTTTTACATTTCCTGAGACTGTGATCTAGGTAAACCACAGACTTCATTTTGAGAAACTGGTTGAGTAGTTAAGACCTTGGGCTTGAGAATAGACATACTTGAGCTCAAATTCCAAAATCTACCACTTTCTAGCTTCATGAACTTTGGCAAATTTTTAACCTCTCTGATCCCCAGTTTTCTAATCACAGGTTGTTGTGAGAATTAAATAAAATATACTGTGGAGTGCTTAGCACAGTATCTGGTACATAGGAGGAAGCACTCAATAAATATTAGCTATTGATATTATCATTATTATGCAAAGTCAAAGGAGCTTCAATTCCTTTTTTCCTAATTTTTTCATTCTTCCTTCCTTTTCTTTCTTTTCCTTTTATAAATCCAAAATAACAGTGTATTAGCCAAGATGGAAGTTTATTTAGATTTCAGACACAAGTCTGGAAGTAAAGTAGTCCAGGACTTGCCTGGCAGCTCTGCAACCCAGACTACTTTCTCCCCTTTTTAGGTGTGACCCTTATCCTCATTGTTCAAGATGGCAGCTAGAGCGCCAGCTCTGCATCCCACATAGCAAAATGGAGGAAAGAAAAAGAAAGTCAGTCTCTCTCAGTAGGAACACTTCCTAAAATTTGCTTATATCCCATTGGCCAGATGTAGCTGCCAGTGAGCCTGGTAAATGTGACCAGTGGGTGCCAGGTGCTCATATACCCATAAAAATGTGATTTATATCACAGTGTAAAATTGGGAGAAGGCTTAGCGACAATTATTATTCCCTGATATGTCTAACCCTGGGAGTCTAACAGATTCAGATCATTCCCCAGAAATCCTCTGTTCTCGATCTGCTTCTACCTGCTTACTTCTCAGGTAAGGGAGAAGCTTCTCCAAAAGGTAGTTACGTGGTTTGTTGATCCCACTCAGCTAGGCTTATTTTCTTCCGAAATTCCTCCCATACCTTTCACTTCTCATCCCCCAGCTTCATTCATTTTCTTTTTACTATCCAATTGTAATAGACAGTACAATATTTTCATTGTAGGAAAGTTAGAAAACACTGCAAAGCACTTAGGGGAACTTTTTTTTTTTAATATTCAAAAATCTCATCATTTAGAAATAACCACTCTTAAAATGTTAGTATATAGCCATCTAGCATTTTCCCCAGGTAAAAAATATATATGTGTATTTACAAAGAGAGCCTAGTCTACATAACTGTTTTTAATCTCTTCTATTATACTTAACAGTATATTATGAGTAACTCTCAGTGTTATTAATTATAGATCAACATCATCAGTTTTAATGACTGTAGGGTTTTCCATTGTATGGATGTATCATAATTTATTCAACTGGTTCCATTTATCTACAACAGTGTGTTAAACCTCCTAGCACATACATCTTTGCTCATTTGTCCACCAGTTTCCCAAGGATGAGCTATGTTCCTGTGGTTTTCTAACTCCCCAGGGACCAGCAGAAAACCATTGCTCTGCTGCTGTCCCATCAGCAATATGATGCCATTCAGGCCTTGTCTCGACCCTGAAGCTGCTTGAAATTCCTTTTCAAATGAACACTGCAGACTCTGAAGGTCCTTGAAGGTCCCAGCAAGACTGTCCCCAGCAGAGGGGAATACTCCACCCAATGGCCGAGGAAAGCACAAAATACAATACAATCACAGGTGACACTGAAGGGCTTTCTATAAAACCTAAGTTACTAGAACTTTCCATTTGTCAAACTGACCTCAAACAAGACCAAAGTGACGCCATTTCTCTGTGGAGAAACCAGTTTCAATCAGGAAAAGAAATGCATTTGACTGAAATAATTATTTAGACTGAAAATTGAGTTGACAAATGACAATTCTTTAGCTGATTTTTTTTTAGGTGATTATTGATTTCTGACTATTAACTCATCTCGGTTGTGCTTCCTAAAGATCCAAACACACATGAGGTTTACACTTTCTAGACAGGCTGAAGACAACTTATAATGCATCACTCTCACGTAGCACTTTCTATTTTCAGGGGGTTTTCACCTCAATTTTCTTGCCGTCAACACTGAGCCCTACATTACAGGTGTTAATTCTAAGAGGTGTCATTTATTGAGCACATACTATGTACCAAGCAATACACAGAATGCATTATCAATATTTTTTAGTCCTCACAGCAACTCTAATGAGGTAGACATTCTATTATTACCCCATTTTTATAAATGAATGTGGTTTAAGAAAGATGAAATAGCTTGACCACAGTCACACAAGAGCAAAGAGGTGGAGCCATAATTCAAAATCAGTATTCAGATCCCAGAAAGAGTCACAGCCTCACTCAAGTTCACATAGCTGTGGAGTCAAGTCCAAAATCCTGTTCTCTGCATAGTGATTAAGAACAGGGTCTGGGCTTCCCTGGTGGCGCAGTGGTTGAGAGTCCACCTGCTGATGCAGGGGACATGGGTTCGTGCCCCGGTCCGGGAAGATCCCACATGCCGTGGAGCGGCTGGGCCCCGCGAGCCATGGCCACTGAGCCTGCGCATCCGGAGCCTGTGCTCCGCAACGGGAGAGGCCACAACAGTGAGAGGCCTGCACACCGCAAAAAAAAAAAAAAAAAAAAAAAAAAGAACAGGGTCTCTGGGCTTCCCTGGTGGCGCAGTGGTTAAGAATCCGCCTGTCTATTCAGGGGACACGGGTTCAAGCCCTGGTCCGGGAAGATCCCACGTGCCGCGGAGCAACTAAGCCCGTGCGCCACAACTACTGAGCCTGCGGTCTAGAGCTCGCGAGCCACAACTACTGAGCCCGTGCGCCACAGCTACTGAAGCCTGCGCCAAGAGCCCGTGCTCCACAACAAGAGAAGCCACTGCAATGAGAAGCTGGCTCACCGCAAGGAAGAGTAGCCCCGTTCACCGCAACTGGAGAAAGCCCGCACGCAGTAACGAAAACCCAATGCAGCCAAAAATAAATAAATAAATAATAAATAAATGTATATTAAAAAAAAAGAACAGGTCTCTAAAATCAGATTGTCAGAGTTCAAACCCCATATCTGCCATTTCCCAGCTGTGTCACCTTAGGCAACTTCCTAAACCACTCTGTGCCTCAGTCACCTCATCTTAGAAAGGGGAATAATAGTGTTTATCTCAAAGGTTAAACAAGATGACCCACGTACGGCACTTAGTACATAGGAAGTGCCCTGTACTTAGTTATTAATATGATCCCTTGTGTCCCTCCAGCCTCTAAGCCATACATATTTTATTGATCCGTGACACTGCAGGTGCCGCGAGCAAAGGCCTTGTGCAACTACCGAGGGCAGAATCCTGGTGACCTGAGGTTTAATAAGGGAGATGTCATCCTCCTCCGGAGACAGTTGGATGAGAACTGGTACCAGGGGGAAATCAATGGAGTCAGTGGGATCTTCCCAGCCAGCTCCGTAGAGGTCCTCAAGCAGCTTCCCCAGCCACCCCCACTCTGCCGGGCCCTCTACAACTTCGACCTGCGTGACAAGGACAAGAGTAAGAACCAGGACTGCCTGACCTTCCTCAAGGTAAGATTCTGGGCAGCTACCAAAGTCACCAGTGACCACATAAAGACTGGCAGAACCTCGAGTTTTTGTTTAATATTTGCTGATTGTTTTTAATTATATTTTATCCACAAATGTATAAATGTGTGCCTATATATGTAATGTGTATGTATAATTCAAACATATGGTAGCAAAGTCGCCAGAGAAATCTAATAGGAGTTTGACGGGAATCCTCAAACCTTTTCTATTGCAACTGCAAAACTAAGTAACTGCACACTCATTCATTCATTCTACAATCACTTTTGAGCACCTGCTCTTTGCAGACACTGGGGAGACAGCATGAACAAGTCACAGCACCTACCCTCAGGCAGAGTAGTGAGAGAAACAGACACTTGGACAGAAGATTACAGACACGGTTTAACAGCGTGCTGCATAGAACTACAGATCTTACCTTTTCATTGTGTATCTGCAGGGGTATTCTCGCTGACCAAGTTCTGATCACCTAGTACTACTCGTTTACAACACTCTATTTTGTTTGTAAACATTGCATTCAAAACACTCCAAACAACACAATAACATAATTATATCTTTACACATAAATCACCTCTTACAAGATATATTTTCCAAACACATTAGTTACCCTAAGGTTTTTTCCCTCTCTTTTTTTTTTTTTTGGATGATTCTTCAGCATTTGCAAGTAAGGACAAGTCTACTAAAGTCTAGACTACAACCATCCCTCAGTATCTGAGGGGGATTAGTTCTAGGACACACTGATTCCTGAAGTTACAGAAGCCGCGGACGAGGAGGGTCGACTGTACTTTAAGTCATCGTATTCAGTACTTATTATTCCATAAACATTTGAATTCTCTCTTAGAAGCCAAAGTTGGGGTGATTTTCATTCTTTGCTACTTATGATAAGTAGATCAAATACAAGTACAAGTGGCACTGCTACAGTAGCTCAGGAAAGGTCTTTTGTTTTGTAAAACATTTTTATTCCATCACTACTGGAAATGAGATTTACTTAAGATTCACTCAAACTAGATAACCCCACTGTCCTCCATATTTTGAAATACTGATCTTTGTTATTGTCTTAGCACCTCAGAGTGAGTCCCCTAAGGAATGTCATTCTGTAGCTGACCTGTAAATTTTTACTTTGACTACAGCTGGAGAAGGGCAGTTCAATTCCACAAGCGTTTATTGAGTATTTACTTTGTGCCAGGCATTAGACACTAAGCTCTAGGGACACAGCTGGAGGAAGACATAGGCAGGAAGCAGTACCTTCTTTTTTGCCCTTTTCTGGGAATTTGCAAACTGGGACACTTACCCACCTGCTTGTTCATTCACTGAATCCATCCATGTGCCAAGCTGTCCACTGGAGATAAAGTGATGAGTCACTGTCCCTGTCTTCACGGAGCCAGCAATCTAGTGGAAGGAACAGACACATAAATGGGAAATGAGGACAGAGGACCCAGAAGAGAGGATTTGATCCCTTCTGGAAGCCTACTGAAGGCCAAGACTACACCAGTATATCTCATGGTCTTCCTAAACACAGCATGTCCAAGAAAACTCAAGATCTTCTCTCCAGAAGCTTTTATTCCTAGTATTTTCTATCTCAGTAAATTTTACAGTTTATTCACACATGCATTTATTCATTCACACATGCATGCATTCAAGAAATATTGATTGTTTAAAAACTGTGAATCACTATGTTGTACACCTGAAACTTATATAATATTGTACATCAACTATACCTCAATAAAAAAAATTTTAAAAAGGAATGATTGGTTGACTGCTATAGGGGAGCCGCTATATAAGGTCCTAGGGACAAAATGAACAAAACAGATACAGGCCCTGCACACATGAAGTTTATGGTCTGATGGGGTGGACAAGCATTAAAGAAATCATAACCTATAAATATGTAATTACAGGTTGTAATAAGGACAGAGAAATCTAAGAAAGGGTATAATGCAGTAATGGATTTAGATTTGGATTCGTCTATATTACTAAGGGGCATAGATCAGAAGATCAGAGAGATCAGTGGATGAATATTCAGATTTAGATTGATAACAGGCATGGACATGGAAAGGTATTCCTGATGTGATATTAAGTGAAAATTCAATGTATCCTATATGACTTCATTTGTAAGAAATACAAAATAAGCCAAATGAATGTATTTGCTAGGAGTCAGAGTAGTGGTTACCTCTTGCTACGTGACAGGAAAGAGTACTAAAGAGCCATCTTGGTGCTGGAAGTATTTTATATCTCTTACTCTGGGTTGGGGTTTTGTGGATATATTCAATTTTAAAAATTCATCAAGCTTTACATCTAAAACGTTTGTACTTTATTGCATGCCTATGTATATTTTCTGAAAAGTTTTTAAAAATCAGTGTGTCTCTATGCACATATATTTTATCCTCATAGAAAAGAATCTGGGAAAAAATGTGTCAACCAAGATGTTAACAGTGGTTGTATCTATATTGTGATAGAATTCTTTCTTTGTTTTGCTTATCTGTGTTTCCAAGTGTTTCTACAAATCTTCATATAACCTTTGGTAATAAGAAACATTCAAATAAAAAGCCACTTTATGTTTGATACATTAAAAATTAAATAGGGGGACTTCCCTGGTGGCGCAGTGGTTAAGAGTCCGCCTGCCATTGCAGGGGACACAGGTCGAGTCCTGGTCTGGGAAGATCCCACATGTTGTGGAGCATCTAAGCCCATGCACCACAACTACTGAGCCTGCGCTCTAGAGCCCACGAGCCGCAACTACTGAAGCCCATGCACCTAGAGCCCGTGCTCTGCAACAAGAGAAGCCACCACAATGAGAATCCCTGAGAAGTCTGCGCACTGCAACAAAGAGTAGCCCCCGCTCACAGCAACTAGAGCAAGCCCACATGCAGCAACAAAGACCCCACGCAGCCAAATATATAAATTAATTTATTTAAAAAAAATTTTTTGAACACTGAAAAGTGTTCAAAATCTGAATGAAATTCATTCTTCCTTTTGCTAAGCCAAAATTCTATCTCCCTACCTCTTCCATCTTGGCTTCTCCATCAGATTAATTTAAATGAAAAGCCCAGATTCTGCTGGTGATGGAAAATTAGAGACATTTCCAAGTTTTCCTATAGGATTTCTTCAATGCTCCAAATTACTTCTACTCCTCTTTTGGTCTTGGTGACCCAAATACTGCCCTTTATGGAGAAAGATTATTTTAGTGGAAGATTTTGTAAATAAATAAATTGTGAAAGAGTTACATTCCTTGCCCCTTACACCATCTGAGACTCCAAGCTGATCTCCACTGAAGGCTTTCAGCACCTGAAAACTGACAGTAAATGCTAACCAGGAGACTTTCTCTCTTTCAGGATGATATCATCACTGTGATCAACCGAGTGGATGAGAACTGGGCAGAAGGCAAGTTAGGAGATAAGGTCGGCATCTTCCCAATCTTGTTTGTAGAGGTACGTGACTATCAAGTCTACATCTGATTCAAGCTTACTCAGAATTATACATGTGCTACAGTGAGTAATTCCTATTTGATAGGAAGCTTATTTCAGAACTAACTAAAGTCTTGAAAGAAAAGATGCTAGATGATAATACCCATTTCTGGCAAGAGTGTGGGAAAATGGGCCTTTGCGTTCTGCTGATAGGAGTACAAATTGGTACCATCTCTCATTTCCAGACTCAAACTCCTATCAAGGATGTTGAAAATGTACATCTCCTTTGAGTCATTAATTCCACACCTGAGAGTTCATTATAAGGAAGTATTAAAACAAGTGTGCAAAGATATGTGTACAAAATGTGCAAAAATGTTCATTGTAGCATTGTGCATAGTGGTGAAAAACCAGAAATAATCTAAAACTCAACAATAAGGATTTAGTTTTTTTAAATTATGGTGATGGAAAAATATATACCCATTAAAAATAACGTTAAAGGAGAATACTCAATATCATGGAGTATCTGGTATTATGGAAATATGTTTGTGATTTATCGTTAAGTAAAATAAAGTTTAATGAGTTTAAAGTTTCAGATTTAGAAGATGAAGTTCTGGAGCTCTATTACAATGTGGATAAAATTAACACTACTGAACTGTATACTTAAAGATGGTTATTATAGTAAATTTTGTTATGTGTTTTTTACCACAATTAAAAAAAATTAACTGCTTGAAACTAGCTTTGTAAATACATATGTGTATATATAAATGGATAAAGGGCTAGAAGACTATGTACCAAGATATTAACAGTGGTGATCACCAGATGGTGAGATTCTAGATAATTTTCACGTTCTTCTGCTGACTTGTATTTTGTAAATCTTCAGAAATGGACACATATTACTTCTATTGTTTTTTTAAATCTACTTCGAAAAAAAAAGAAAGAACACATGCTAGGCTATCTACCTATTTCTCCAGGATAGTAATATAACCTATAGCCCCTAACCTCTCTAGCCATCATTCTCACCCCAGCTTGAAGCAGGTCATTACAAATTTAAAAGAGAGGTTTCACTGTTTAACTGCACTTATTGGGTGCTTACCAGGCATAAAGCATTAAAAGCTAGCAGTGCGGAGCTATAAAAGAAGTAGAAGGTATGCTCCCTGCCCTCTAGGAGGGTGGGATGAAACAGAACAGAGGTAGAGTTGGAAGGAAGGGACCAGTTCTACCATTCGTAAGAGCCGAAGTGGGTTCTGAAGTGAATGGCGTGTCCAGAACACTGCCCAGCTGTCAAGGTTCCCTCAACCTCTCATCTCAATCTGTATGGAAGGAATGAAAGATGGAAGGGAGGGGAAGAGGAATGGTCCAGAGAGGCTGGTCTTCCTACTCTCTTCACTAAATGATGGTGCTTTTTCTCTTGTTGAAGCCCCTTCCAGGTACAGCCACCCAATTCTCTCTACGTGTTCAACTTCACTCATTTTATGAGGCTCAGCTAGAAATCTTCTTTTTCCATAAAATTCCAGCAACTAGTTGAATACTCAGTTGTCTCTTTCTTCTCAGAACACCTGATGGGTGTGTGGCTTGTACTTCACAGGCTAGCCCAACACAGAGCAGGTACTTCATAAAAAAAATTAGCTTCACAAGTGAATGAATGAAAAAAATATTTGGGAGGTGGTCCGACTGACCAGGAAAAAAATTCAGAGAACATACCTTTCAACGTGACCCTGTCCTAAATATATATTCAATCATTCAACTTATTTTTCATTGAGTGCCTGCCACGTCAGGTCCTGTGCTAAGTTCCAGTGATACAAGACAGATATGAGTCCCTGCTTTCAAGGATTGTAGGGGCAGACATGAATAAATAATTATAAGTGTGATGAATGATGCAAAGAGTGAAGGAGAGGGAACTATTGGGGGGAGGAGAGTATGATGTTCAACTTACCTGGGTAGGGAGTCGGCAAATGCCTTGTAAGCCAAGATCTGACAAATGATGAGGAGCAAGCATGGAGGGAAGAGTGTTTTAGGGAATGGAGGTAACATGTGCAAAAGTCCTGCAGGATGAGGAAGTGTGGTGCCTCCAAAGGACCAAAGAATACTAGAGCTGGAGCTTAGAGAGTAAGAGAGAGACAAAAAAAAAAAAAAAAAATGAAGCCAGGGAAGCAAGTGGGACACACACCACAGGAGACTTTGTAAACCTTCCTGCATTAGTCAGGATGAGCTAGGTTATGCTATGGTAATAAACGGCCCCTGTATCTCAGTGGCTTCACAAAGAAAAAGTTATTTCGAATCCACATTACATGTTCAGCACAGAATGGTGAGAGGCTGTGCTCACACAGTCACTGAGGAACCCAGACTGATGAGGCTGGGCCATCTTGTAGCCGTGCCATCTGGAACATATGGACTTCCTAGGTTTCATGGCGGGGAAGAGTAAAGAAGAGTGAGCTGTGTATCAGCAAAGGCCTCAGCTCTGTGACATTTGTCACTCCCACTCATAGTCCATTGGCCTGAAACAGTCACATAGTCCCACCTGGCTTGAAATCAGCTGAGAAGTATAGGGGACTACTTGGGGTATTTGCTGAGCATCCTCACCTCTGCCGTATCATAAGAAGTTTGGACTTGACCCAGAAGTCAGAAGACACCACTGATAAACTTAAAGTAAGGCAGTGACTCCATCAGATTTGGGGTTCTTAAAGATTGCTCTGGATGCAGTAGGAAGAATAATTTGAGGAGGAGGGATTTTTAAAAAGCAGAAAGATCAATTAGGAGGCTACTACACGGCTCAGTTAGAAAATGATTGTAGCTTCGACTAGTAGATTGGAAACAACTGGACAGATTCCAGGACCTTTTAGGAGGTAGATCCACAGGAGCGGGGGATAGGGGTGAGGAAGTGGTCAAGGATCATGCCCCATTTTCGGATTTGTGTGTCTAGGTCAGTGGTAGAGCCATTTGCTGGATCAAGCAACATATGCTGAAGAGGAACAATTACGATGTTTGGGAGATAGCCGTTAAGTCTCCAAGGACAGAGATGAGCTACAACTAATCCTAGTTGGATACATAGGAGGTGCTTAAATTTTTGCAGATTAGAGCTTGCATGGTCCCCTGTATTATTTCAAGAAGCTTCTTCATAGGTCTGGGGAAAAAAGGCATCACTGATTTCATTACCCATTTCTGATATCCTTTTTCTCCAAAACTTCTACATTTAATGATTATTCATTTGGATACTCTCCCCACTACTCCACCTCTAAAATTAGTGATTACAAGAACCCTCACAGTCATCATGAAACTAGGGTCCCGTTCTCCTAATTGCTAGGAGGGGAAAAGATAATCAACTGGTTGCTCTAATCTGGGAACCTGGTTTTCAAAAATTACTTGAAATCTAAATTGAGCTTTTTAAAGCAGTACTTAAAATTTGATTCCAGTCATTTCATTAAGACCAGCACTTGCTGAGAACCCTTTAAATAAGTTTTGAACTACCAGCGCCATGCAAAGCAATTGGAAGGAAGGAGAGCTTTCTTCTGAGAGTGAGGTGGGCTTTTTGGCATAAACAGGATTTTTCTTGTTAATGTATCATTTGACTTATTGAATTGCATCTGGGTAAAAGGTGGTAAAACAAACGCGGAGCTTATGCCCGTTCTTGTCAAGACTTCTCCAGCGGGGCCTGCCTGGGTTATACGAACCTCGCTCAGCCCAGTGGACCTCAAGGATATTGTTTCAAATGAGTGGGTGCAAATTGAAGAGCTCTGCAGTCCTTCCCCGGCTGAGCTATTAATCACCCTGGCAGAGGACAGGGAAGACCTAGAGTCACACGGGGCTCTTTGTCTGTGTTGCTGATGGAAACACCCACGGTATTGCTCACCTGGGGACAGAACAATTAGGTGAAGGCAGAAAAAAATTAACTTATTTCATCGTGGCTATGAATGACCAGAAAGAACTTTACTCAGTCAACTCAGAGAGCGTGTATTATCGTCTTACTGGGTGAACAGTGGCGGGATGGGTGCTCTGGGGGAACATGAGACATGGTCCAGGCTTCCATCAGAAGCGCCCGAAATAATTTCAGTAATTTCCCAGTTGATCTCCCTCCTTCCCGTCTGGCACTTCTGCATAGCAGCCAGAGTGAGTTTTTATATATTTATTTTTATTTACATACAGTAAACTTTGCTCTTTTTGGTGTCTCTGCATTCTGATAAATGCATACAGTATAACCACACTACCATCAAGACATAAAATAGTTCCAACACTTGCCAGAAAATACGAGGGCAGGCTGCCTCTTGGAAGTCCGCTCCTTCCCTGACTGCAACCCCTGGCACCCACTGATCTGTCTTCTGTTCCTGCAGTTTTCCTTTTCCAGAATGTCACAGAAATGGAATCACATAGAATGTAGCCTTTGGAGTCTGGCTCCCTTCACTTAGCATAATGCCTTTGAGGTCCATCCATGTTGTCGGGTGTATTGGCAGCTCGTGCCTTTTCTTTGTTGAGTCATACTCCATGATGCGGATGTGCCGGAGTCTGTCATCCATTCGCCGACTGAAAGACACTGTGATTGTTTCCAATTGTTTGGCAGCTATCACTAAAGCAACTATAAACACGTGCATACCAAGTTTTGAGTGAGCCTGAGTTTTCATTTCTCTTGGGTAATTACCTAGGAGTGGGATGGCTGGGTCAGACGCTAAGGAGGAAACTGTCAAACCGTAGCATGAGCTTCTAAATAAAAGCATACATCAGATCATGTCACCCTTCCACCTAAATCCTGCCAAAGGCTTCCTATTACAGTCAATAGACTCAGAGCCTCCCAGTCGTATGCGATCCGGATCCTGCCTGCCTCCATGGTCTCCTCTTTACCACCTGTTCCTCACTCACTCTGGTCCATCCTTCTTTCTGGTTCTTTCACATCGTTTTCTCAAACAGGCTGAGCTTTCTCCCTCTTCGGGATCTTTCCACTAGCTTGCAATCCCTCTCCTGGAATGTTCTCATGCTTGTCTTCACATGGCTGCTTCCTTCTTGGCATCTGTGTCTCAGCTTGAATGTCACCTTCTCAGCAGGTCTTCCTTGACAGCCCCCCCACCAATCTAAAGTAGCCACCTCCCGCAGTCACCCTCTGACACATGAGAGCGTTTATTACCGCCTGGTCTTTTCTTGTTTGGTTGTTTACATGCTGGCTCTGCCATGTATGTCACCCCTTCAGCTCTCTTGTCTTTAAAGTGGGCATAATAATGCCCCTTCCCCTACTTGATGGTTTCTTTCCACAATATTACAAGCTTCTGGCGGCAGGAACTACATCTTTTTAAAAATTTTCTATCTCAACTATATTAATCATCTTAATCATCCTCACATTGTTATTAAAAAGTTCTTAAATGAAGAAAAAGTTCTTAAAGGAGCAAACTCCCTTTTACCTCTATAGGTGAATCTCTAAACTAGAATGAGACACGTGCTTTTAGAGGGTAACTGGTGACAATCACCGTGATGGAAATTTAAGTAACTGTCCTGGAAAGTTTATTCACACAATCCCCTTTGTCAGCATATTTCCGATTTCTGAAGGACATGAACTCACAGGGCCCTGGGTGGGCAGGGTACTCAAAATACAATACAGTCAGTGGTGGTGCTAGAGCTGGCTGGAGCTAGATGGCAAGGGCTGGGTGTTAGGTTTTCAGGAATCTTGCTAGCCAGTTGTTAAACCATTGGTAGATCTTTACACCACAGAGATTGGTAAACTCTACAGATTGGGGTGAGGGGGGTCATTTGTTTGTTTGTTTTGTTTGTTTTTCTGATGTACCAGCACACCACTGACGATAAGAGGTATAGAACAAGAGAGAATGGTGCTGAGGTAAAAGTATTTAAAGGAAGTAGTAAAAGGTGGTCTTAGCCTTAGGTGGTCCAGGGTCCTGAATGGATTTCCATTCTGGTTAAACACTTATCAAACGTATGAACTTGAGCAACTTCGTCCACTCATTATTGCACAAACACTCACTGAGCACCCACTCGGGGATACAGCAGAGAGCACATGTATAAGGTCTCGGCCCTCAGGCAGCTAACAGTCCGGCGGAGGAAAGGAAGATAAATGATTACCGTGTGGAGTGGGAAAGCACGGGGGCTGCAGGAACACTGAGAGGGACAAACAGCCAAGTCAAGGGTGGAGGGGGGGATTCAGGGGTGGCTAGAGGAAGAGGGAAGGGTCCCCCAGGTAAAGGAGGCTGGGATGATGCTGAGAGACGGGAAAATCAGAGTAGAGTATCATGGCTTGTTTTAAATTCTTCAGACTTCAATAAGAGTCATAGCTACGTTGCAGGAGAGTTGTGAGAATTGATTGATATAGTAAAGGAATTGGGATATATTGATAACAGGTTGAAGCTGACCAAGGAATGACAACTGAGGCGGTGGCATCTGAGCCGACTTCAGACTAGCCTGGGTAAGACACAGCCGCTCACACGAGATCAGGATGCCTAAATTCTCATCAGACCTTTTGCCTTTTCAGCCAAACCTCACTGCAAGACACCTCCTACAGAAGAACAAAGGCCGTCAGTCATCCCACACAAAAGGCATGTCCCTGGTGTCATCTTCCAGAGGCAAGGCGACCAACGCACCCACACTCCGAAGGGGCCCGGGGTCCAGGAGGAAGGGGCCCAGGCAGTTCTCCATCATGACAGCCTTGAACACCCTCAACAGGATGGTGCACTCTCCCTCGGGGCGCCATATGGTGGAGATCAGCACCCCAGTGCTCATCAGCTCCAGCAACCCCTCTGTGATCACTCAGCACATGGAGAAAGCGGATGCTCCTCCCAGCTCTGTGGGGCAGGTAGGGAACAAACCCCTGGGATAAGGGCACCTTGGAGTTGGGCACGTGACCCACACCGTGTCACAAGCAATACTGGATCTTTAGTACCTGCTAAGCCCCCATAATGCATTAATAACAACTAATGTCATTATGTGTCAGAACTGTCTATACATGATCTCATTTCATCCTTGAAACAGCCTGTGAGCTAGGTATTATTATTATTGCTATTGTTACCCCCATTTTACAGATGAGAAAACTGAGGTTTAGAGGAGGGGGGTTTGCTTTCCCTTGCTAAGAGCCGTGGCATGATTCCTGTCCCTTAGAGAACTTCCCTCCAAGGAGATAATGACATCTGTTTTCTGGGATCACAGTTTAACATTCACTGTTCCATCCTCCAGTAATGTATCAGGCATCATGTGGCAGGGAAGAAAAAGGAAGAAAAAGAAATTATGGGTTATTGGGTGTTTTCAGGACTAGCTATATACTTTGCAAGGCCCAGTGAAAAATGAAAATGCAGGTCAAAAATGATTAAGAATTTCAAGATGGCAACAGCAGAGCATCAGACCAAGTGAAGGGCCCTTCCGAGCACAGAGCCCTGTGTGACTATACATGTCACATACCCTTGAAGCCAGCCCTGGTGGTTTTCATATGGAGCATTTAATGAGATAATGTATGTAAAGTGCTTAGCACAATGCCTGGCACATACTGAGTACCCAATAAGCATTAGCTCTTAATACTATTGCTATTAATACAACTGCTGTTATTATTAAGCCTGGCCACTGAGTTGCCAACTGAAGGGAGATAAGCCAAGGGGCCGTCCTGGCAATCCAGAAGCAGAACTACTTCTAACAGCATGAGGCTATTTAGGTTGAAGGATGCTTTAAAAGATGAAGGACCAGAGGTACAAGGCAAAGTAATTAAGAATTGCATGTCAGGTATTCTGCTATAAACACTCTTTGGAACCATGCAGGTGACAACTTGAAAAGACAAACCTCAACTTGCACTGATGTAATTTTTATTAAGCTGTAAATCTTGTTTTTAAACATGAATCTCTACCTTGGGATTAAATGACTTAATTGGACTCTAATCCCTTTTTAACAACACAAGGAGGAGGAGAAAGTCAAGGGTTCCTCAAAGACCTGTGTGCTGGTCTAAAAGGAAAACAATCACCTGCTACAGCACTTCAGACCTTATACCACTGTCTGCATCTCTAGGAGGCTGGCTGTTGACGTCATTCTGCCCGCCACTTGCACTACATACACACTCACACACAATTACACTCTCCCCTCCCTATACACTCTCCTTGCATTAAAAAACTGTGAAATTCCCTTCCCTTCCTACACACACCCACTCCAAACACTTTTTTACAAGTACATACACACTTTGTGCCCCAAGTTCTACACCCCGTACACACACATACACACACATACATGCTCCAACATGGGAGCCTAGTGACTCACAGTTAAGCGAAAGACTAGCAGAATTTTTCTGAAACCATTCTTTCTAAATATATAGACATAGGTATACGAAGTACAGCCCACACTCAGTAGATCTAGGCTAGCTCACTCAGCTATAAGTTGGCTTCCCAAAGGATTTAACCAAGAGTCACTTTCCCTGTGCCTTTTTCATTCTTCTCCCTGGTCATTTACCTCATCAACAGAGAGGCTGGACCGAAGCAGAGAATCCTAGTAGGATTCAAAACAAGTAGTATTCCTTCCTAATGTTCACAAATGGTGAGAATTCCAAAGTGTGGCATTGGCATACCCTATCCCCAGGGAACCACTGCACAGTACTGATAGCCTTTTCTCAATTCACATGGTGGTGGATTATAAGTATTTCTACATGTTTGCCCAGATGTTGTCAAAAACACACTCTTAAAATGCCCCACTTATGAGCTACATCTAAAGATGAGTGGAAAGTTGAGCAAATGACAATATCTCCTGCTTCCTTTTTCTCTAACATCCTTGAGAGCTGTGGTTGGGTCTATCTTATCAAACTCCCCCTCCTTCCCTATCCCAGCACCTTTCATATTACATAGTCCCTAGTAGGTGGTCAGTAAATCAAGGAATCAAGACATTTGGCTTAAACATCTGGGCAGATGTTGGTGACGTATACATAGACAGGGAAGACTGGAGGAGGAATTGTTTCCTATAGAAAGATCACAGGTAAGTGTAATTCTTTCAGCGAGTAGACATCTGTTGAGTGCTTACAATGTACTAATTACCAGACTGAGTCCTGGGGATTCTACTACCAAAACATCAAGAACAGCAATAATAATCTCAAACATTTATTGAAAGTAAAAGAATTGATAGGTAGAAAAGGAAGGAAGGAAGGGAGGGAGGGAGGGAGGAAGGGAGGGAGGAAGGAATTCTTTCTTTGTTGCCAGTGTCCTGAGTCTGGCGCTCCATCCTAAAATATGGTAAGAGCCTTTGTAGGTGAGGTACTCTCACCACTTTACAGTGACGTAATTAAGACCCCCAAAGAAAAATGGTTGGGCCACCGTTCCTAGAATTAGTGAACAGTGAGAGTCTGTTCTGACCATAGAATTGTGTGATTCTGGCCCATAAGCTCTTGTCACTATGCTTCGCCATTAACAGAGACGTCATCAGGCAACACCGTTACATCAATGTAGTTTATCTTGAATGTCTGTAGCCTCCCTTTTCTTGCACATCTTCACTTGACTCCAAGGCCTTCCAGCATTCTCTTCCCTGCCCACCCCTCAGTAAAGGATTTGCCCTAAGTCTTCTGCACCTCAAGAAGGTTTTCATTTACTATCACTTTGTTCCTTTATGAACTACCGTGTCCAAGCATTGTGCATGGTACTGAAGGCACCAGGAGTAAGCTCTTGCCGACAAGGAACTCACAGTCTAGCAGGGATACAGAAAATAAATGACTGACTATGGTGGAGTTAGGGCTTCCTAAAATGAGATGAGCACCCTGATGGCACCCACACTGACTTAGGCGGTGAAGATACTTGGAATTTTACAACACAGAACTGTCGACAGAGAAAGTTACTTCCTTTCCAACTTTCCCCAAGCCTCTTGGTGATATCAGAAAGTCTTAGTTGGGTGCTAGTCTGTCTTTAACATCCTCTCTCAGGTTTTGCTAATCTCCCTCTGTCAGGAAGAGAGAACCAGGCATCAGGCTCAGAGCTTCGGGCAAGCAATTGCCCATCTCTGAATTTCATAACACTGTATGTTTTCATCATGTTGTCGGATGGTTATCCTCCGTATCTTACAAGTGATACCAGTTCTTGTTCACAGAAGTCTATGAAAAATTTTTAATACTTTATTAACATGTTTAAGCTTTTTTTAAAGAACAGTGAGTTAATAAAGGTACAAGTGATATGTGGATATGGCAAAAAACCATGGAGATGGGACACAATGCAGTTTAGAAAGCACCAATCCAGAGTAAATATATGCATAATTAGAACGTGTAGGAAGTGCTACGGAAGCAGAGAAGAGGGCATTTGTTAGCTTCAGTCCTGTTCCCTGAGAGAGGGATATTTGAATATTTGAACATTGGTCCTTCTGTGACTGATGTGTAAAAAGTCCAGGAAAATTTTTTAGGGAAAAGCCTCTTTAAAGAATGTTCAGTCCCCACCAACTAAACGGAGGGGGCTTGGAGGATCAAGGAGTAGGTTTTCTGAAAACACCTCTAAAGAAACAATGAAGAGGAGGATTATCCTTCACCTCTTAAACACCAAAGGGTAGCAGTTCCTATCTTCTCACAGAGAGAAGCTGAAGCAAAGAATTCTGTTTTCCTGTTGTCATTGTGTCCTCCCACCCTTGGGAAACCACCTGACACATCTGGCTGGAACGTCAGGAAGTGACCTTAAAGGTGAACTTTGGACTAAACACAATTGTGCTTGAAAATAATTCAGGATTAGACCTGAAGACTCTGAGTAGGTTCCATGGGAAACTGCACTGGAGGAGGTTAAGAAGGGGGATTGGAACCAATGTAGTTGGCCTTTGGGGGAGTCCTGGAGATTATCTCTAGGTCTGCACTGAGGATGGCGATGCCTTTGAAGGAGAAGGAAAGTCAACTGCATGGGACACGAGTTAGAAAGAAGTCCGTCAGTAATGCCTCTTAAGGGAAGCCACAGTGCCAGGTCCACCCTGGAGATTCCAAAACTGACTTCTTCAGGATGTGGAGTCGGTTTGTCCCATCTCCCCACTCACAGCACCATGAGGTGCTCTTGTTTGCTGTAACTCTAGCCTTGCTAAGACATTCTGCTCCCCCAGTCTACGCACCCTCCCTGCCCAGGGAACTCAGCCTCTTCCTCCCTTCCCCCTCCCGCCACTGCCAATCCCTCCAGCCCCCTCCTTCAGCCTGCCCCTTCCCCTGTATCACAGGCCCAGGTGAGTGCAACTGCAATGCAGCTATATAGAAAGCCTGTCGTCATTCCAGAGTTCTCTCTTTCCCTCACCTTCTACATCCAGTTCGTCAGCAAGTTCAGTTTGCCACCTAAATTGCAATTGTTTCTATTCATCCCATCCCACTGCCTTAGTTTTGGTCCCCATCACTGCTTCAGTCTCTTCCTGGTCTCCCAGAACCTTGCTCAATCTCAACCCCTCACCCTGCCGACCCCCTCACCCCTACCCATTCTCCCAATCATAGCCTCCATACTCTGGAAAACCCAAATCCATTTGTCTGCTTCTCCTCCCCAGACCACCAATGGTTACCTACAGTCTTCAGAAGTGACAATACCTGCCATTAACTAAGTGCCCACTAAAAGTCAGCAACTCTCAATATGAGATGATTTACAGACATTATGACTATTCTCACAACTCTTCAGAGTAGGTGTTCATATGCCCATTTTACCAAACAGAAAAGGTTTGGGACAGAAAAATTAGATAACTTGCCCAAAGTCTGAAAGCTAGAAACAGACCCAGGATTTGGGGCCAGACCTGTGCCTTCTCTCCCAAATGAGTGAAGGCATTCTAAACCCTCCCTGATCTGACGGTAGCCTTCCAGCCTCCCCCCATGTCCCCTGCCACAGGCATACACAAAAGGTGCAGTGACCTTCTCAACATTTGTAAGCATAGTGTATACTAGGCCACCTCTTGGCTTTTTGTCCTTGTACCCGGCATAGTGCCTGCATTACTCTGGGCAATGAACAAATGTTTGTGGAATAAATAAATGCTGTTCCTCCTGGAATTTATTTTTGGTTCATTTGCCTGTCACAGTCACATGCATACCCCAAGCCCTGTATGTATACCACTTCTTCAAGGAAACTTCTGCCACCCCTCTTCTGCAGAATTAATATCTTTCCCCTGTGTTCACATCACACTGTTTACACTTGGGTTCTTAGTACTATAAGCATCCCATATGTATCTTATCACCAGGCTTACTAGATTGAAAACTTGTTAGGGGCAGGGGTGGTGTTTTATTCATTTATGTTGCTGTTGACTTTCCAAAGCCCCAATAAAGTTTTCTAATAACATATTTTGCCTCAAGAATCAAAAACAAAGACAGAGGCCTCTGATTTACTTAAATAACTACCAATCCCTTTCCCCTCTTCTGATTACCCAGAAAATAAAAGAGGGAAGATAGAGAGGGGAAAGACAGGCCACTGAAATCATTCCTTAGGATGTGATTCCCTCCCCCAGGCCTCCTCCATCCCATCCCAGGATGATAATGGCAAGTCCAAGCATCTTTCCTGGGCTCCTGGGAAGATGAGCTGTCATGTGCCTTAGGGAATTCTGAGGTCTGTAAAGCTGACCCTCCTTTCGATCCAATATTCAAAACATTCTGAAGAAAGTAATTTCTAGGAGCTTCAACTATAAGTCCAGATCTCCCGTGTCCCTTTGTCTCCATCTTTCGCAGAAATCTCCCAACCCAACTTGAGGGTACTCAGGACAGCCATGAGAGATGCTTTTTACTGAGTAGTAAGATAATTTTTTTTTCCTTTGGACACAGTGTCAGTGCTAATGTATGTTTAAGATTCTTAGCTAATCCTCCTTCTAAGGTAATTTACAGACATAAACTTCCCCTATGCTTATATTCTTATTTTGATTATCTTCCAATATAAATCTTTATCTTTACAATTTTCACGCAACAAACCCCTGCTCACAAGTGAAGCTGTCAGAGCTCTCTTGAACTGGCCGGATTGGCCCCAAAGAGTCGTGAGTGTAAAGTGGGGAGGCTCCACTAAATGAACACCTGTCCCCTCAAACTGTTCTGTTCCATGTCGTCATTATCTGCCCCAAAGTACCGTCTATGGGACCTAACAGGTGCTTGAAATATGTTTATTAAATTTTCAAGAACACACCCCTTGGGTGGAGACAGCCCCTTAGACTGTTCTCATACATTATCAGTTAAGGTCTTAGCAGGAGTTCCCTGGCTGACATCTGAAAGCAAAAAAAAAAAAGACACAGGGTAGAACCAGAGGGCCTCTGCTGCCCTCTGCTCTGCCAGATCCCCTGGGTAAAGAGCTGTCAGGAGCCACCTAGAGAAGCAGTGTTATGTCCAGGGGAAACCACTCCAGCCTTAGACCCAGACACCTCTCCCCTGTCTCAGCAGTGAGACTTCTGATAAGTCCGTAGCCGCTCTAAGCTTCAGTTTCCATCAAAAAAGCAGGAATAACCCCTGCCTCACAAGGCTGTCGGGAATATCAAAGATGTAAAGTGGGTGTAAAGTGCTTGGCTCCCATTTTTATCATTTTTGTTATTATTAAAAATGTTAGCAGTCAAAATTTCTTAGTAGTCAGTTGCTAGATTTCTCTTCAAGCACTCTCCTCCAGGTTTTTTGAACTTTTTTGTAAGAGAAAATTTCAAACACATATAAATGTTAAGAGAAGAGCACAGTGAACCCTCCGGTACATATCACCCAGTCTCAACAATTATCCACTCACAGGCCTATCTTATTTCAGTTATACTCCCCCCCCCCCCGCCCCGCTCATGAACCTGCTCCTAACTGAGTTATTTTAAAGCAAAGCTCAGACATAATATCATTTCATCCATACACATCTCAGTATCTCTTTAAAAATTTCAGGGAGTATTTTCTTCCAAGAGTTTAACATAAAAGTGATCCCATTATCACACACTAGAAAATGGAAAATAATTTCTTAAAAACATTAAATGTTCAGTGCTCAAATGTCCATATTTGCCTTATAAGTTTTTTACAAGATGCTTTGTTTAAATGACATCTAAATGAGGTAAACACCTTGCATTGGGTTGATATGTCTATTAGATTTCTTTTATTCTACAGGTCCTCTTGCTTTTGCTTTCTCTCTCTGTCTCTCTGTCTCGTCCTTTGCCATGGACAAGTAAAAAAAGCCCAGTCATTTCTCCTGTTGAATTTTCCACATTCTGGGTAGTACTGGTTGAGCCTATGCAATGTTAACACATTTCTCTCTACCATTCATGAGGAACCATTCATGACCATTTATTCGGGGCTGCAAAATGGTGACATTCCAAATCTGTCATCCCTCCTGAATTTTTTTTAAATATTTATTTATTTATTTGGTTGGTTGGTTGTGTCAGGTCTTAGTTGTGGCAGGCAGGCTCCTTTAGTTGCAGCTTGCGGGCTCCTTAGTTGTGGCATGCGAACTCTTAGTTGCTGCATGCATGTGGGATCTAGTTCCCTGGCCCGGGATCGAACCCAGGCCCCCTGCACTGGGAGTGTGGAGTTTTAACCACTGCGCCACCAGGGAAGTCCCCCTCCTGAATTTTTTTAAGCTGCAATGCTTCTGTAAGATTGACTTCTACCTTCTAAGAGTTGATGATGTGTAAGATCCTATACTGTGAGTTTTAACTAAATTATTTCACAATGATCTCCAAACTTTCATACCATAGGCCCTCAGCATATACTGGGGAATCCAAAGTTCATGTCTTAACCACCATATATTTATTCTCTCCCCACCCGTCCCGTGTTTCTCTCTCTCTCCTCCTTGTTTGTTCCCGGGCGTTTCCCTAGTTCAAAGACAGGACTCATTTCTCACCACCTTCTCTCCTGGCATGTTTGCCATCACTGAACTGCTACTCCTTTTTCCACTGGCCGCTGCCAGCTGGGCTAATCTCCCCTGCCTGCCTGTGCCAGTCTGCTTGTTTACATCCTTATCACTGCCCTCAGGCCGGCCTCCTCATCCTGGCCCCTTGAGCCGTGTGTTCACCCTTCTGCCCCTCCTGAGGACTGGTTCCCACAGCTGGGCTAAGACCAGGAGGAAAAGACCAGGTTTCTTCAGCCTGGAGAAGAAAGGGCTTCAGTGTTGCTGTGGGAATAGGAGTTGACTTTACTTTTCCAAACATGGGTTTATAGACTGGTTTTGTGTTCCTGTGTCTGGAAGAGGAAAGGAACATAAATCAGCACATGAAGGATTTCATGAGGAACAGGGAGAAATCTCTCCCATCACATAGACTGTTAGAAACTAAGTACTGAAAATGCTGAAGGAGCCTGTGGACGCTGCTGTTGGATTTTGGGGTGGTTTTTATTTTTCCCTGTAGAGGAAGGCAGCTTAATATAAACAGAAGGGCTCTGAGTCAGGCTAAGCTTCATGCCACGGCTTTGCTACCTAATAACTAAGTGACAGTGAACTAAGTACCTTACCCCATTGAGCCTCAGCATCCCCATCTGCAAAATGGGCAGGTCCTTCCATGCGAGGTCTTTTCAGGGATTAGCCATCACTCAGTAAGGTGCTGCCATTGCTCTTACCTGCTTGCCTCCAAGCAGAGTGTTTAGAATATATCATCATTGGTGTGATTGAGGAGAACCCCTGGCTTAAACCGGGCATTGAGCCAGACATCTTCCAAGATCCAGGTGACCCTTCCAACCTGAATTCCCTAAGGTATATATTTCACAACTCCTGGCCAACACGGGGGTGATCTTGTCTCATTTTATATGTGAGAAAAATGGCAGGAAAAGGTAATTCCGTAACAGAGTCAATGCCTTCCTCCAAAATCAAATCAACTAAATGTGGTTTAAGACCAAACTAAGAGTCCTTTTACTGCATCATTTAATGCCTCGTCCGTGAGCCATGTGGTCCCAGGCTGCAAGAGTGGTCATCAGTACAAGACAGGTGCCATCACCACCTGATGTGCCATGATGTCGCCAGTTAGGCCTAAGGATCTGATCCGAATGCTCCCCTCCATCAGCAGCGTGACCGGGGCGGGGGGGCGGGTATTTTGCCTCTCTAGGTCCCAGTTTTCTCATTTTCTAGGTGGAGTTAATAAAACAGACCTGGCAGAGCATTATGTTGCTCAGTTAGCGAATAGCACACTCTGAAGGTAAGTGACACCAGGAAGAACAGCTCCTATTATTTAGTTAATGATGGTCCCGGTGGTGATTCCTCTGGTCTTTTCTCAAGCACACTTTCACACAAGAGTTCTCTTTCCTTTCTGGCTACTGCAAAGCTTTCTCAGCCCCAATAGGTGTCAGGTAGAGATCTCCTCTAGGAGTTTTTTAACAAAGAGCTTCTTGGCACTTTAGGGAGAAACAGTGTAGTAAGAAGATAAAAATAAGGGCTTTGGGGGTCAGCCAGCTCTCACTCTGCCTCTTACTGAGCAATATAACATTGGGCAAGTTACTTAATCTCTCTGGACCTCTGTTCTTCCATCTGTAAAATGAAAGTGATGTGGTGATTTTTGGTTTTTTTTAAACCTCTTAAGATCGCTGTGAGGATAAAATGAGGTGATGCACGTACGTGAGATAATGGCCAGGGTTTGGCAGTGGTAAATGGCTCGGTAAATGTTCACTGTATGATTAATGTTGGGTCGGCTCAGGAAGCTATGACCTGCCCCCATGCCCATGCCCCAGGGCTGGCCTGTGCAAACAGGCCTTGCTAAGAATGCCGTCCGCCAGCAGCACGCTTCAGAAGGATGCTCCATCAGAGCCTGCCTGGGGTGCAGAGGCTTCCAAAATTCCCCGTGCTTCCTTGGTAAGCAGTGGCAATTCTGGAAGTAGGGAAGGAGTATGGCTTTGGGCTTGTATCTTGCGGCCCCTTGGGGCAACTGTATTTGCTCAGCTCAGACCCTCAGCTATAATCCCAAGGGGAACCCGCAGGAGGGAAGCCATGAAAAAAGACTTTGGACAAAGGAGAAGACCAGGGTGGAGACTGAGGCAGGGCCGTGTTTCCACCATCTTTTTTTCGGCACCTTTCAGCTTTTTCTGTAAGCCACATCCTCATCTGATCTAGTTGCCCAAGCCCCTCACAGCCCACCAGTGAAGCAGCCAACAAAGAGTTGTCAGGTGCCCCCAGTGCTCCAGGCACAGGCAATACAGTGGACCAGGCAGAACTGGTCCCTAAGCTCGTGGAATCTCCAGACCAGCAGGGAAGACAAATACTAAACAAAGTATTATAAATACCTGATACAAGATTGTAAGTGTGCAAAGTTCTGTAAGGTTGAAGGATGGGGAATGAAGAGAGTCTGAGGGTGGTCAGGGAAGCCTACCTGCAGGAAGTGACCTTCAGGTAGAGAGAGACCTGACGGATAAAGGAAGTCAGCCTGGGGAAAGAAGGTGGTGAAGCGAGACCCGCTCCTCAGCCCCAGCAGCCCAGTTCACTTTATACTGAAGTTAACGCCAGAAAACGGCAGTGCTCCTGGAGCACCATGAGGCCTGCAGTGCACAGATCCCCGCCCTGCCCAAGCTCCCTGAGGTACTCTGGGGAAAAACCATTCTTGTTTCTGGTGACCAAATCAAGTTCGGTAATTAACCCAGCTTGCTTCTTTGATTCAGCATTTCTTCAACAGGAAGTTAAACTTTACATCATCATTCTGCCCAATTAATCATGGCAGGCGAGCTACTCAGGGGCCCCAGCCCTGCCAGGGTTGAAAAAGGGAGCGGCCTGGCCTGCACCACAGACATTTTAACACAGACTCTTTAGCCCTGGGAGCCAGGAGCAAGGGTAACTGATACCCAAGGCCACTGGGGCCCTTAACACACACACACACACACACACACACACACACACACACACACACACACACACTCACAGAATTCAGCATGAAGGAAAAATAGGAGAGGAAAAATAAAATAGAAGGGCAAGAGAAAGAGAAAAGAGGTGTACAGGGCAACAGTCAGGGACAAGGAAGGTAGTATAGAGAAGGGTAGTACAGGAGACATGGACATTCCTTAATGGCACAGGGACCTTGTCCATGTGGCTCAAATTTGCAAGGACTCAGTAATAGCACCTTTCACACAGACCTGTTAGGAAAGTGAATGAGATATTCACATAGAGAAGGATTTGTCAACCTCAGTACTGCTGACATTTGGGGCCAGATAACTCTTTGTTGTGGATACTGTCCTATGCACGGTAGGGTGTTTAGCAGCATCCCTGGCCTCTACCTACTAGATGCCAGGAGCACCCACCACCTGGTTGTGGCAACAAAACATATCTTCAGACCTTGTCAAATGTCCCCCAGGGTCAAAATTAGCCCCAACTGCGGGCCATTTATGTGCGGGAGATAGCACAGGGCCTGGCGTACAATACATGTAGAATAAACGGCAGCTGACATAAGGTCTGTGCAAGGCAAATGCCCTTTCTGAATATCAGACCCTTCTTCCCAAACACATGCCAAGAATATAAGGGCTTTGGAGAAAAACTGGAACTTTCCGTAGGTGGGACGGGTAGACTTGCCAGTGCCATCACTGGAAATGTGCAAACAGACTCATGTGCACAGGGATGCAGAGGCTGAAGGGACCTATATATTCACTGGATTGTTGGAACAGGTCCACTTTCCACTCTGCTCAGCTCAGAGGGAAAGGAGCTAATTTTGTGGCGTGGGTAGCAGGTGCCAGGCCCAGTGCCAGGGTCTTATATACAGACCAGCCTCTGTGAGTTCTGTGAATAGATATTATTATTTCCATGTTAGATGGAGGAACTGTGACCCAGAGAGGCTAAGTAACTAGCTCAGTGTTACTCAGCAAGTACATTTCAGGATTTGGGTCAGAACCCAGGTCTGACTCTCTTCCAAGCCCATGCTCTTTCCCCACCCAGGTGGTAGGAGTAGGGCTTCTCATATGCCTACTTGATCATTCACAGTGAGAGTTTAAGAGCAATTCGAGGGCAGCAACCGGGCTTAGTGGGAAGGAATGATGAGATTGATTAGCAATGTCTGTCATGGGCCCAGGAATAGGAAAAGGAGGCAGGTGTTCCAGGTGTTTGTCATCCTTGTACAGACCCATAATCCAAGATTCAGTGATTCTGTATCATCCTAGCTGGCGTTTTCTGGGGTCTACACTGGACTAGGGGTACATCCCGCTTTGTTCGGCAAATTAGCTGCTTTCATGCTTTCTCGGGGCATAGCTGAAAATCAAGTCTTCTCCATAGGTGAGGGTTTCCACAGAGGGCACAAGGAGCCTGTTCGTAACACATTGTTCTCATGGAGAAACAAGGTATCACAACCCTTTGTTAATGCTTGAGGAATTTTATTTTTGATGATTAAACTGTTCTCAAAAAAGAAAAGGAAAGAGAAACTTCTGAGGAAATGGGCCATTTTTTTTTCATAGAAAAAAATGTTTGCTGTATTTTCAAAGCACAAGCTTTGGAAGATGCAATATCTATCCTTCTCCCTCTCTTCCCACTCCAAAATAATCCAGCCCTGGTGGAAAATTGCACAACTAGATGCATAACAAAACCTGCTTACACGTGCAAAGAACTTTGCAAACACCAGTTCGTCTGTTTCCAGACACTTCAGCTAGGGAAACGTGCTTTCTCATGGCTGAGTCTAGGGCAACCCTGAGGACAGAGAGGGTAGAGTCAGAAATGGGAACAGATCCTTCCCTCCTGCTGGGCTTAGTTCAAGCTGCCTAAGTGAGCTCTTGTGCTCCACCTTGGCCTTGACCTTGATCTGTGCTGGCACTGATTAGGGAAGGCTCCTTGCCTTCATGGTCCTGTTCACTAACACAGCGTGCCCACCACGTGCCAGCCAACCATTCATTCAATAAAGACTTACTGATTCCCTGTCATGTGCCAAGTTCTGGGCAAGCACTGGGGAGACCAACCCTAAATATATATGTACCAGGTCATAGAGAGCATTCACAATTTTAATCATTCTCTTGCATCCATTTCAAGTGGGTAGGACATGAATGAGACTGGAGAATGTCTACCCTTGATGTTCAAAGTCATATTCCCTATGACTGGGATTAGGCCCTTGCTGGGCCCTCACCTCTCTATGCAAATAGAGAAAGCAGTCACCAGGGGAAGGACTATGCACTGCAAACTATTTCTGCTATTGGCACCTGGGAATTATCCACTATTCATTTATTTGCTGGGGAGGTGCTACAATAGGAATGGCAAACTACAGCCCACCAGCCAGATGTGGCCCTCAGCCTCATTTTGTATGGTACAAAGCTAAGAAGGTTTTTACAGGTCTAATTGGTTGGAGGGTAGGGGGGAATCAAAAGAAGAATACTCCATGACATGTAAAAATTCCATTTTCAGCGTCCAAAAATAAAGTCTTGCTGCCACACGGCCACACTCATTCTTTTCGTATTGTCCACGGCCGTTTTCACACCACACAGCAGAGCTGAGGACTTTCAAAAAGACTGTATGTTCCACAAAGCCTAAAATATTTACTGTCTGATCCTTTACAGGAAAAGTTTGCCAACCCCTAGGTGAAACCTTGCTCTTTCTCTCTCTCTCTCTCTTTCTCTCTTCCTTTAAAATGCAAATACTTGCTGGTCTAGCGACATCTGAGGTCCCTGATGCCTTGGTGAGAATGCGTGTACCTGGTCACTTGCAGCCCTGCAGGGAAGAGGCCGCAGCAGATGCCTGGGAGGCACCAGCTGAGCCCCCATAGCCATTCATATCTGCCTCTGGGTACACAGCCGTCACTTTACACCTTGTTTTGGCATTTACCTAACTGCTGCTTTCTTACCCTAAACTCCATAACAGCAAGGTAACTGGTGCCTCCTGACCCCCTCCAGGGTTAATCCTAGTTGAGCCTGGCATGGGGAAATATTTAGTAAATGTTAGTAGATGTCTGAGTGAGGAAGTGAGTGAAACCTAGTGAGTGTACCGATGTGTCTGAGTCAATAAACGTAAACAAGAGACTGAAGAAATGGCTGAAGTAAGGAATGATCAAGTGATCTAGGGGTTGGATGAAAGACAGGAGACATGGATGAGTGAGGGAATGCTTGTAAGAGTGAGGAACTGAAGAAAGAAGTATACAAGTGAAAGTGGGAGATGGGCTGTCTACAAATGCCAGTAAAGGAGATGAAGGGTGTCACCGCCAAGCTCTGCTGATCCCCTCATTTTGCTATGCTTGCTCATGCCCTGCCAGCCGTGGGGATTTTGTGCTTAATCGACACCCTCCCTTGCTGAGGGTGTGCCCATGCTTTAGTGCTTTAGCATCTAGGGCTTCTGTCAGAAGACAAAAACACCTGCGCCCCTGGGCGTGAGGCCGAATGGCTGTGCCTCCCTTACTGTGGCCTCCCATATATGGAAAAGATACACCTTCAGCTGATGCCTCCTCAGCCCCATCCCGTCTGTGCACCGCACGGGAACAGGACCTACCCCAAAAGCTGAGGCCCCCACAAAGGCACACCTTCGCAGGGCGAGGGATGGGCAACATGTTGATTTGGATGACATTCATGGCCACGGTCATCCTAACCAGGTGGGAAGACGTGGAATCGAAAACACCCTCTCCAAAGCCAGCCCCTCCCGGTATTCTGTTTCCCTCCTAGCATGTATTTTTAAGTGTCTTTCCTTGTTTTTTGTTTTGTGTATGTTTATTGTTTTGCCTGTTCCCTCACTAGAATATAAGCTCCCTGAGGACACAGCCAGGCACATGGAAGTCTCAATAAATACTTGGCGAAAATGAGTGAAACATAGTCTGGAAAACAAGTCATGTAAATCAACCGCTTGAACCAGCTACCAAGACAGGATCCCCTCTCCCAATGGGGACCTGACCTGACTCTGCCACCAAATCCCACGTATGACCTTCAACATACCATTTCGCCTCTCGTTGGCTCAGGAGATTAAATTAGACTATCTTTAAGGTCCCTTGCAGCTCTCATATACTACAGTTCTAAAGCCAAGGGGAGTGGGCTTCAGATTTTTCAAGGTTCATATACAGTTAGTTAATAAGAACCTCAGTTCCCTGACCACAACTCTAAAAAAAAAAAAAAAAAAACTTTAACTATCTGGCTCATGATGGAGATAAAGTGACACTGGGTGTGGTGACATCTCTGTTTTGGCCAGCGGCCATCTGAGCATCAAGTGTGACTATCCAAATGCAGCCATTCCTCTCCCTTAAGCTTTGCTGAACCTCTGCCCAGAGCCAAAGCCTGGCCTGACATCCCGCTGCCGGTGCCTTATGAAAGCCATGAAAGTGTACCATGAAACCCCAGGGAGAGAAAGGACTGGGAAATCTCTTCTCAGCCATCCTTGCAGGATTCCCAGAAACCAAGCATACTTGCCCGGGCTCAGCCCAGCAAACAAGGTACAAACATTGGGAGAGGACTTGTCTGAGGGCACCAACCCTCACAGACTCCTGCGCTCTGAGAACCCTCCAGCCCTGACAGCCTCTTGATCCAACCTCCAAACTGCACACACTGCTTTGCATACTGTAGGGAGTTCTGAGAGGGTCGGCTCTCAAGTCAGGATGTTTAGGTTTGAACCCCAGCTCTGCTTACTTGCTGGCTCTATGGCCTTGGGAAAATTACTTTCATGGGTTTTGCCTTGACTTTCTCATCTGTAAAATGGGAATGGTGATGATGATAATAATAGTATTTAGCCCTTTGGTGTGTTGTGAAGATGACCTGAGCTAATAGGGTGCTTAGGAATGGATGATCCCTAGGAAGCATTCAAATATTAGCCCTTGTGGTGGTTGTGATTTGCAAAATCTGGGGATGGTGTTCCCCATCTTATCTCAGTGAGATTGTACACTCCTTAAGGGCAGGGACTACACCTTCCTCTCAACCCCATCCTCACATTGCCTCATCCAAGGCTGGGAACACTCAGAACGCTTGTCAGTCAACAGGCATCAGACATTCATTCTCAAACGTTGTAGGAGGTCTGCTAGTCAAAATCCATGGGCACTGGCACCTAGCCTTCTTTTGAGAAAAATGACACAGGTTGTGAGAAGAGGCTGAGCTAAGGAACATCAAGAGAAGGTAAAGAACAAAAAGTAGAACTCTCCATCCCCCCCCAAAAAAAATATATATATATATACCTTGTTTGGTGTTAACAACTTCTTAATGCCAACAGAAGAGAGAACAAATAAGTGGCAAGAAATTAACTTTCTGAAGATACCAAGTGAACTTGACACTGTCACATGATTTCTGGGCTCACTGAATTCTTTTTCTGGCCATGCCATGTGGCTTGTGGGATCTTAGTTCCTTGACCAGGGACTGAACCTGAGCCCTCAGCAGTGAAAGCACCAAGTCCTAGCCACTGGACCACCAGAGAATTCCCTTCACTAAATTTTTTAGAAGGGAATTGTTTTTTTTAACTTTCCTTTAAGCCCTGCTTCAGTTTGCTTCTCCAGCTACCTCCCTCAAAGTGAAAGCCACAGGCCTATAAAGATTGATAGTCCTTAGAGAAAAACCTATTAAACCTCACCTAAAACAGATGAAGGAATTTAGGACCAGGTAGGTAAATTTAGGACTAGGTTAACTTCCCTAGGGTCACCTGGTAAAAGAGTAATAAAGCAGGGAGCCATACCTAGGAAAATCTGAATTCAGAACCCACGTTTTTAGCAATTATGCCATATTGTCTCCTGACTGCTTTTGGTTTGCTGCTTTCCCCATCCAGCTCTCCCTGTGGGTCCATTTTCCTTAGTTCAGGAAATAACTGTCCGCCCCACTCTCTCTGCCATAAAAAGCCACTTTCTAAGTCATGGAGTCTGTATCAGAGGCCAGTACAGCATGTGAATTTCTAGATGTTCAGAAATGACTCCTCTTTGGGTTGCTTGTGTCTGGAAGATGTGCAGGCAGGACCCAGGTTCTGTCGGGTTTTGAGACAGAAGAGTTCTCGCACAGTCTGCGCTATCCTGGTGAGCAGTGGCCTTCGTCATCGATCCCCAGGACCTAGCACAATACTTGGTACTCCGTAGATGCATGACAAGCATCTCCTGGGAATAAATGCCATGAGAGGACCCACAGCAGATTTAAGAGGAACTTTGCTTGTTTAGATTTTTATGGCCCCTAATGAAGCCCAGGGAGAGGATTTAATTATAATTATTGCCAAGCAGTTACTTCTTCAAACGGACCGTTATGACTAGGAGGGCAAGGGTTATAATTAAGGTTTTGGTATACCGTGGCATTTCAAAAAGCACTAATAGCACTCAACTCATCAGATTCTGCTTTGGTACAAAATCCCACCTTGCAGGCAGCAGGCTGTTAGGCTCAGGAGAACATGAGGTCGAAAATGGAAGGGGGAGTGGCAGGGCTGGGGATACTTTTTGCCCAACCAGAGGACCCAGATTAAAGAAGGGGATTTTGCCTTTCTGGTTTGAGGTGTGGCCTTTTTTCTGCATTTTCCCAAGAAGCCAGTGCAGAGCACAGCTACAGAGAGGTGCCAGACCCCAACCTTCACTGGAAGCCTCAGGGTACATGAGAAAAGCCCAGTCCAGTGTCAGGAAAGGACTCCTGAATACATGTCCCACACACAGGGCTAGGTGCCCGTCACTCAGTCTTTCTCAAAGGGAATCTGGACTATTGAGGCCCTTGTGTCCCAGAGAATGAATATTTCCTCCTTAAAATCCAATCTCGTGTGAAGCAATTATACGCCAATTAAAAATTTTTTTAAATAAAAATTTTTAAAAATCCAATCTCATTGAGAAAGTCCTATCTTCTGCTGCTTCTTCTCACACATCTGCTTTGTATGTCTCCCCTCTTGGAAGAGTAACAATGTTACAATTTGGGGGGTATTTCATATGAGCCAGATGTTGTGCAAAGTACTTTGCGTATATGTTCTGTTAAATTCTCACAAGAATTCTAAGGGATAGCTACCGTTATTGGCCCCTTTTATAGATGAGGAAACTAAGGCTCAGAGGAATTATGTCTGAGCCTCACACAGTTGGTTACAGTGCCAAATTTCAAACTCAATTCAGACGGCCCCCAAAGTCCATTCTCTTAGCTATGGTGGCCTAGTGTTTCAAGGATTTACAGAAATCCACCAAATCAGTGACTGTCCCCATGCAGTTCTTCTTGAGTAACGCCATGGGACCCTGGAGACGCTAAGAACTTGAACTGACAGTGTGGTGGTCCACATCACCTGGGTTTTTCCAAGCTTCTGTACAATTATTCCAGGCATCACCTTTTCTCCCCAACGGAGGGCGTCAAGCAAATAAATTAATCAGAAATTTATCTTCAGCAAACATGCTTTATGAAAAACATTTTACATCTGGGACACAGCTCTTGGCAACTCTTTAGAATCGTATGATAACCGTTAAAGAAATTTACAATCTTCCCACAAAAAGAACCCCAGACCAAGACAGGTTTACAGGTGAATTCTTTCACGCTTTCAAGGAGGGGACAATTTCACTTTTTACAAACTCTTCTAAAGAATGGAAGAAAAGAAAACATTTCCCAACTCATTTCATGAGGCCAAGATATTCTTAATATCAAAAACCAGAAAACAACAACATAGGAAAGGAAATTTTGAGTTCTACTTCAGTCATAAACATAGATGCAAAACCCCTCAAGTGTCTATTAGCAAACCAAATCCAGAAATATAGGAAAATAGAATATACCATGATTAAGTTGGGGTTTTCCCAAGATTTGAAAGGTTAATTTAACATTATGAAATTAATTGGTTAATCTATCGCATTAACAAATTAAAGGAAAAAAGATCTCTTCAATAGATAAAGAAAAAAAGTTTGATAAAATTCTCTACCCATTCATTACACATATTTTAAAAGTCTTAGCAAGGGCTTCTCTGGTGGCGCAGTGGTTGAGAGTCCACCTGCCGATGCAAGGGACACGGGTTCGTGCACCAGTCCGGGAGGATCCCACATGCCACGGAGCGGCTGGGTCCGTGAGCCATGGCCACTGAGCCTGCGCGTCCGGAGCCTGTGCTCCGCAACGGGAGAGGCCACAACAGTGAGAGGCCCACGTACCGCAAAAAAAAAAAAAAAGTCTTAGCAAACTAGGAGTAAAAGGGAACTTCCTTAACACGATAAATGGAATCCACGTAAAATCTACAGCAAACATCACACTTAATGGTAAAATGTTGAAGGCATTCCCTTTAAGATTAGGAAAAAGAAAAAAATGTCTGTTATGTTTCTACTCAACACTGTCCCTCCCAGAGTACCTGGCCAGTACAGGAAGATAGGAAAAAGAAGTAAAAGGTTAAGTATTTGAAAAGAAGAAACATAGTTGTCATTATTTGTAGATGATACTGTTGTCTATATAGAGAACTCTTAGCTATGGAATCCAGAAAAATGTATTAGGAATAAATAAGAACTTAGCAAGGTTACTGCATACAAATCAATACAAGAGTGTTAATTGCACTTCTGTACTCTAAAAAGAAAACAGAGAATTCCCTAGCAGACCAGTGGTTAGGTTGTGCTTACACTGCCAAGGGCCCAGGTTCAATCCCTGATGGGGGGACTAAGATCCCACAAGCTGCATGGCATGGCCAAATAAAATAAAATAGAATTATTTAAAATAAATAAAAAGAAAATAGAAAAATATTTTTTAAAAAAAGATACCATTTACAACAGCCACTCAATTTTTTGAATCCAACAAGAGATATGCAAGCCCTTTATGGAGAAAATGTATCAGACTTTACTGAAAGACATTAAAGAAGACCTAAAATGGTGGAGATGGGATGGATTGGGAGTTTGGGGTTAGCAGATGCAAACTATTATATATAGAATAGATAAACAACAAGATCCTAGTGTATAGCACAGGGAACTACATTCAATATCCTGTGATAAACATAATGGAAAAGAATATGAAAAAGAATGTATGTGTGTATAACTGAATCACTTTGCTGTACAGCAGAAACTAACACAATACTGTAAACCAGCTATACTTTAATAAAATTAAAAAGAAGACCTAAAATAAATGAAGAATTATGCCATGCTCTTGGATAGAAAGACTCACTGTCTCCCAAATTTTATTTATAAATTAAAATCCCAGTGGATTCTTTGTGTGGAACTCAAAAGGTGATTCTAAAATTCAAATGGAAGGACAAAAAGCCAATAGCCAAGATGCTTCTAAAAATGAAGATGGAATTTGGTTGGGGTGAAGAGTGGGACCTACCCTATCAGATATCAAATTTTATTCTAAAGTTATAATAATTGATGGCACGAATTTAGCATAGAGATTCTATTAAACCAATGGAACATACTGGAGAACCTAGAAACAGACCACATGGAGACTTGATTTATGACAGAGCAGGCTTTGCAGATCAGAAGGGAAGGATGAACCATGGTGCTGGGTTAATTGGGTATCCATGTGGAAACAGATGAAATTGGATTCCTCCCTTGTCAAAAAATCAATTCCAGGTGGATTAAAGACTTAAATGGGAAAGACAAAACTATAAAACTTTTAGAAGACAACATAGAAGTATATCTTTATGACCTTGGGATAAAAAAAAATAATATTCAAGATTCTTCAAAAGTATAAGCCATAAGAGAATATATTGTAAATTTGACTCTATTAAAAATAAGAACTCCAGTTCTTCAGAAGACACCACAGAGTAAAAATACAAACTACAAAAAATTCATATCCAAAATATTAGAACTCCATAACTTAAGAAGAAAATAACCCAAGAGAGGGGTGGAAAAGCAGACAAAGGAAATGAACAGGCATTTCATATAAGAAACAAGAATGGTCCATAAACATTTGAAAAGAAACCCCAGCTCATCGGTACTCAGAGAAATTAATTTGAAACCACAATGAGATATCATTTCACACCCACCACAAACAGGTATTAAAAAGCTCAGCATTAACACACGCTGGTGAGACGGTGGGGTAACAGGAATTGTCATTCACTGCTGGTGGGAGTGTAAATTGTTACAGCCACGCTGGGAACCAGTTTGTTATTGCCTAATAAAACTGAGCAGGCTCCTACCCTACAGCCCATCAATTCTACTCGTAGGTGTAGATCCTGGGGGAACTCTTGTACATGTGCACGGGGAACATATACAAGAATGTTCATAGCAACATCCTTCAGGACAGCCCCAAACTGAAAATCACCCAAATGACACATAAATGATAGGATGGTTAAATGGTGGTAGACGCATACAGTGAAATACAGGACAGCAGTGAAAACCGACCACGACAACTTAGTGTTAAGCCGAAGATGCGAGTCACAGAAGAACACACGCAATGTGAATCCATTCACACTGTGTTCAGAAACAGGCAGACCTCAACCACATATGGTTTAGGGATGTATACCAACGTTGTTAAAAATTACATAGAAAATCAATGGAACAATCAATAAAATTTCAGCATTGTAGTTAGCTCTGGGAGGAGGGAAGAGATCTGATTAGAGAGGAATGTGCAGAGGGCCTCTAAGTACAGTATTCAATTCCTATTTTTATTCTGTTTCTTGAGTTGGGTGGTATGTATGCAGGTGTTAGTTTTGTTATTCTTGTTTAAATAACAAAAAATTATATACACTTATTTCTATGCCTACTGTATTTATAATTTTAAATGTCAATAACGAGGGAAAATAACAGAGTGGAGATGGGGGTGGGGGGCATAGAAAGGGCAGGGGTGACAGAAGCAGTGTGACCTGCTCAAGGAGCTGAGAAAAGACCCCACGGCTGAAGGAAGTGAAGCGGGGAGGGAGAGGGGAGGAAGGTGAGGCTGGAGAGCAGGGCAGGGGCTAGACCACAGAGCATATTCAAAGCTTCGATGACTACCTAGAAAATGGAGATGTAGTTGGCTTCACAGCATTATATAATATTACCCCTGCTGACCTCGCTGTGTACTTTAGAAGACATTTTTCGAGGTGGACCTAAAGGGACCTGCTGCCAGCTCATGATCGAGTTTTCTTTTTCAGACAACGCTTTTACTCTCAGGGCAAATCAAAGCACTGGATGGTGGCTCCCTGCTCATCCAGAACAGGGAGGCTTTGCAGGCCGGACTGGTTCTGAGGCAGGCTTAGAGAAGGAAGGAGAGCAGTCTGGCAAAAGGAGCTCTGACTCTGTTGGGACATCGCTTTGGCCAGGGAAGGAGGAAGATAAACAACAAAACAAAAACAACGTCATATTCAACCTCCCTCCAGATCTATTGTATATTACGGGGGACACTGGCCAGGGATGGTCGTTGTCATGAACATGACATACCTGTGAACATAAAAACAGAATGCTGAATTTGGCTACACGGCTTTTTCCTGGGATGCACAAACATGCCTCACATACTTGAGCCCTCTAGCCAAATGGAGTTAAGTGCTAACCTTGCTGACTCACAGAAGGGGCTCCAGGCCAGAGTCCTTGCTCCTGGTGTCAACTTAACCAGTGACTTGCTGGCCATCTCCTGAATATCATGTAATCTTTCTATCTTGGCTTCTTCATCTGTAAAAATGGGAATTGATGACAGTGAGGTCTGTGTATCACAAGTTAGTGTTGGAATCGTAGGCTGTGACTGAAATACCTCTTGGAGATCAAGGCAAGCATCTCCCAGCAGCGCCCAGAGCACCTTCAGCCCCACCCCTCGGCGGCGCCAACATGCACCATGTTTACATAACTATGGGTTTAAGTGTCTTCCCTGGTATACATGGTGAGGTCCACCTGAGGAAGGAGCTCTGTGTGTCTTGTTCGTTGCATTAACTCCAGTGCCCAGGACCAACTATGGCCCACACATTGCAATTGCTGACTGTGGCTCTTAAGCCACAGTCAGCAATTTATTTATTTATTTTTTATTTATTTATTTTTTAACATCTTTATTGCAGTATAATTGCTTTACAATGGTGTGTTAGTTTCTGCTTTATAACAAAGTGAATCAGCCATATGCATACATATGTCCCCATATCCCCTCCCTCTTGAACCTCCCTCCCATCCTCCCTCTTCCGTCTCCCTCTCTCCCTCCCACCCTCCCTATCCCACCCCTCTAGGTGGTCACAAAGCACCGAGCTGATCTCCCTGTGCTATCCGGCTGCTTCCCACTAGCTATCTATTTTACGTTTGGTAGTGTATATATGTCCATGCCACTCTCACGTCGTCCCAGCTTACCCTTCCCCCTCCCCATGTCCTCAAGTCCATTCTCTAGTAGGTCTGTGTCTTTATTCCCGTCTTGCCCCTAGGTTCTTCATGACCTTTTTTTTTTTTTAGATTCCATATATATGTGTTAGCATATGGTATTTGTTTTTCTCTTTCTGACTTACTTCACTCTGTATGACAGACTCTGGGTCCATCCACCTCACTACAAATAACTCAATTTTGTTTCTTTTTATGGCTGAGTAATATTCCATTGTATATATGTGCCATATCTTCTTTATCCATTCCTCTGTCGATGGACACTTAGGTTTCTTCCATGTCCTGGCTATTGTAAATAGAGCTGCAGTGAACATTGTGGTGCATGTGTCTTTTTGAATTATGGTTTTCTCAGGGTATATGCCCAGTAGTAGAATTGCTGGGTCGTATGGTAGTTCTATTTTTAGTTTCTTTTTTTTTTTTTTTTTTTTTTTGCGGTACGCAGGCCTCTCACTGTTGTGGCCTCTCCCGTTGCAGAGCACAGGCTCTGGACGCACAGGCTCAGCAGCCATGGCTCACGGGCCCAGCAACTCTGTGGCATGTGGGATCTTCCCGGACCGGGGCACAAACCCGCGTCCCCTGGCGGACTCTCAACCACTGCGCCACAAGGGAAGCCCCCTATGTTTAGTTTTTTAAGGAACCTCCATACTGTTCTCCATAGTGGCTGAATCAATTTACATTCCCACCAACAGTGCAAGAGGGTTCCCTTTTCTCCACACCCTCTCCAGCAAGCCTCTTTTAATTAAAGACGAGAATGAATTTTTAACTTCATAAAGTTCAGTGGTCGACTCTAGATTATCCATAGTGTTGGTATAGAAACTACCGTATAATAGTTAATTTTCTGTCTCTAAAATGCAGCCCTTCTCCCGACCCTAAGTGAACACTCGGTAGGTTCAGGCCCTTGTTAGCTCCTGGGAATACTGAGATGCAGGACCACAAGGGCTTGGGAGTAGGTCACACTCTGTTGAGGAAGATAGTACCCCATACCCACCAAGCTACTGAAAGGCATGAGCCCCGGAGGAAAGAGCTGAGTGCCACAGCATGGGGGTGGGGTGGGGGGGAACAGCAAACTTACATTTGGGAAAGCCGGGGACCTGAAAACTCCTCTAGAAGAGTAGGGCTGCTTACTGCCATCCCCCACTGCATCCTTGCGTCCTGGTCTCAGTCCGAGACCTCGCAGGGCCGTCGCATAAAAGGAGCTGCTCAGCCCACCCCACCCCACCCTGCACAGCAGCTAATCTCTTGGTAGATCAAAATAAGTAGAGTTAATTAATATATACACACTACTATATATAAAATAGATAACCAAATCTAAAAAGAAGTACAAATGAATGTATTTACAAAACAGAAATGCAATCAGAGACTTAGAGAATGAACTTTTGGTTATGGGGCGGGGGGGAAGGGTGGAGGGAAGGGATAGTTAGGGGGTCTGGGATTGACATGGACACACTGCTATATTTGAAAAGGATAACCAACAAGGACATACTGTGTAGCACAGGGAACTCTGCTCAGTGTTATGTGGCAGCCTGGGTGGGAGGGGAGTCTCGGGGAGAATGGATACATGTACATGTGTGGCTGAGGTGCTTTGCTGTGCACCTGAAACCATCACAACATTGTTAATCAGCTATACTCCAATATAAAATAAAAAGTTAAAAAAAAAAGATAACCAACAAGGACCTACTGTGTAGCACAGGGAACTATACTCACTATCTTGTAATGACCTATAATGGAAGAGAATTTTGTAAAAGAATATATATATATATATATATATATATATATATATGTATAACTGAATCACTTTGCTCCACACCTGAAACTAACACAACATTGTAAATCAACTCTATTTCAATAAAAATATTTTAAAATAAGTAATATTTATTGAGCGCTTGCTTACAATGCGCTAAATCCTGTCCATGGATTCTTTTATTTAATCCTCCTAACAACGCTATGAGACAAATACCATTACTGCCCCCATTTTAACAGATGACAAAGTGGAGGAGCCACAGTGTTCAGTCCTTGCCCAAGATCACACATCCTGGAAAATGCTAGAGCCGCATGCTTGAGTACTAGGCTAGACCTGCCTCCAGACTCCTGGACGGGAGCTGACTCTGTGCCCACATGACTGACGAGGCTGGCACAGGGCCAGTGGAATGTTGCAGCAGCTCTGTGCCAGGCGCCGTGCCCCCTTCCTTCCTCACTTAACACCTCGAGACCTGAAAACACCCAGAGGCCACACAGCGGTGGATTCTTCTGTTCCTGATAAAGACTTCTTTTAAATGAGTCATTGTCTTCAAAAAGGAGGAAAAACTGTTTTTAGATCGCAGCAGAAATACCCACCCCTACCCTCAAGTACATACCCTTTCCCTGATCCTGCTCAGATCCCCAAATCCTATCCCAGGAAGCACCAGATGCTAGAGGTCCTCGCATGCAGTCTCACAAACCCTTTGTGGCTCGGGGACCTGAGGTCACAACTGACCTCAGGAAACCACCCGCCAGAGGTCCGTTCACTCAGACAGGCTGGGCGTCTGTCTTGGATGCCAGTGACAGGAACAGACTTGCCTCCTCAGATGTTGGCCGTCTACCTGGTTGTCTTTATTTACTGGGTGGCGCCTTTGTTTCTGTCTTGTTCTGTCTGTCCTCCTTCCCTGCCTTTATCTATCTTGCTCTCTTTTCCTATCACTCCATTCATTCATTCATTCATTCATTTTTGTTTTCACCTTATTTACTGAGCTTCTGTCTGATGCATAGGTTTGCACCTTTGATTTCTCTCCTATTCAGGTGGCCCCCTGCCATGAGGGCCACTGCCTAGCTGTTCACTGTGAAGCTGAGCCATCACCCTTATCTCCTTCGCTGACCAATCCCAGAGCTTGGGCTGGGTCAAGCTATGGCCACTTGGATGTTTCCTGCCAGCTAGATAATATATTCCTATTTTTTTTAACAGCTTTATTGAGCTATAGTTACATAAAGTTCAACGATTTTAAGCATACAGTTCAATGACTTGGCAGATGTAAAAAGGGAATGACTAACAAAATCAAGATGTAGAACATTTCTATCACCCCCAAAAGCTTCCTTGTGCCCCTTTGCAATCAATCATCTCTCCCCATACCTGGCTCTTGGTAATCCCTAATCTTGCCGTCACTATAGTTTTGGCTTTTTTTAGAATGTTACATAAATGGCATCACAGAATATGTGATTTCGTGTTTCATGCTTCTTTTACTTAGGATGATGTTAAGATTCTTCCATGTAGTTGCATGTATTCCTGAGGAATATTCCACTGTGTTTGTACCACAGTTTGTTTATTCGTTCACCCAGTGATTGGCATTTGGGTTGTTTCCTGTTTCTGGCTAAAATAAATAAAGCTGCTATGAACATTCATGTACAAGTCCTTGTATGGACATAAGTTTGCATTTCTCTTAGGTAAAAACTTGTGAGTAGGATGCTGAGTAGAGTGGTAAGTGTATATTTCACTTTATTTAAAACGGTCAACTTGTTGTCCTGTGTGGTGGCACCATTTTACATCTCCATCAGCAACATATAAGAATTCTAGGGCTTCCCTGGTGGTGCAGTGGTTGGGAGCCCGCCTGCCGATGCAGGGGACGCGGGTTCGTGCCCCGGTCCGGGAGGATCCCACATGCCGCGGAGAGGCTGGGCACGTGAGCCATGGCCGCTGAGCCTGCGCATCTGGAGCCTGTGCTCTGCAACGGGAGAGGCCACAACAGTGAGAGGCCCACGTACCGCAAAAAAAAAAAAAAAAAAATTCTAGTTGCTCCACATCCTCACCACCACTTGGTATGGTCAGTTTTTAACTTTAGCCATTCTTATAGGTGTATAGTGGTATCTCATGGTGGTTTTAATTTGTATTTTCTTGATAATTGTTGATGTGGAGCACTTTTTCATGTACTTACTGGCCACTCAATATATATTCTTCTGTGATGTCTTTTGCCCACTTTTTAATTGGATTATTTGTCTTCTGAATGGGTTACGAGTTTCCCCAGTCTTTTCTTAATCTCCCTTTTCTTCTTCTTTCCTCTATCCCTCTGTATCTATCTCTTTCTCCCACTGTGTCTCAGTCTCAGTTTCTGACTCTCTCCCCAACTTTCAGAGTTGTCCACTATCTCCCTCTCTCCCTCCTCCTCCTTCCCCATTTGTATTCTTCCTTCTCCTCTCAGACACCTCAAAATCTGAGAATCTGTCCTCGTTTCCCATTCCACATTAGAAGGAACTCCATCACAAGCCCAGTGATTTCAGTTCTGGCAGGGTTCCATGTTCCAAATAGGGGGAAAGATCCCCTCTCTAGTCGAAGACCTAGAGAGGTAAAAAGCCTGGTATAATGAAGGGATGACTTTTTTGCATGCTGGCATCTTCCTCCTCCCTAAGTGATTAACAGTGTTTATGGATGGCAGGGCTTTTTACTCAAACATAACACTGGAAAGTCACAGTGAGGTTCATCCTGCTTAATCAGTGGTCCAACAGCCTACACAAACATAAGATTAGTTGTTCACACAACAAGGCCCTCCCTTGGCACATCTCCCAATCCGAGCAGGGTTTTATCTTGCCCAGTTGCAGGGAAGGAGATCCTAGCCCAAAGCCAGCAGCTTGTTTAAGGAAACCAGTATGAAAGTGTTTGATTGCAAAGCTCAGAGCACTTTATGCAGTGTTAGAGGCTTTCAGATGGATAACCATGGAATAGTCTTTGGGGTTTTTTTTAAATACAATTTTTAAAGGTCACACTCCATTTACAGTTATTACTAAATATTGGCTATATTCCCCATGTTGTAAATACATCCTTGTAGCCTATCTTATACACAATAGTTTGTACCTCCCACTTCCCCACCCCTATATTGTCCCTCCTGCCTCTCCCCACTGGTAACGACTAGTTTATTCTTCATATCTGTGAGTCTGCTCTGTTTTTGTGATATTTACTTGTTTGCTGTATTTTTTAGATTCCACGTATAAGTGATATCATACAGTATTTGTCTTCCTCTGTCTGACTTATTTCGCTTAGCATAATGCCCTCCAAGTCCATCCATGTTGCTGCAAACAGCAAAATTTTGTTCTTTTTTATGGCTGAGTAGTATTCCAGTGTATCAATATACCACATATTCTTTATCCATTCATCTCTTGATGGACACTTAAGTTGCCTCCATATCTTGGCAATCGTAAATAATGCTGCTGTAAGCATTGGAGTGCATGTATCTTTTCTTTTTTTTTTAATTTTTGAATTTAGTTTTATTTTTTTTTTTATACAACAGGTTCTTATTAGTCATCAATTTTATACACATCAGTGTATACATGTCAACCCCAATCTCCCAATTCATCACACCACCACCACCACCCCCCTGCCGCTTCCCCCCTTGGTGTCCATACGTTTGTTCTCTACATCTGTGTCTCAATTTCTGCCCTGCAAACCAGTTCATCTGTACAATTTTTCTAGGTCCACATATATATATATGAGTTAATATACGATATTTGTTTTTCTCTTTCTGACTTACTTCACTCTGTATGACAGTCACTAGATCTATCCACGTCTCAGCAAATGACCCAATTTCATTCTTTATTATGGCTGAGTAATATTCCATTCTATATATGTAACACATCTTCTTTATCCATTTGCCTGTCGATGGACATTTAGGTTGCTTCTGTGACCTGGCTATTGTAAACAGTGCTGCAATGAACATTGGGGTGCATGTGTCTCTTTGAATTATGGTTTTCTCTGGGTATATGCCCAGTAGTGGGATTGCTGGATCATATAATAATTCTATTTTTAGTTTTTTAAGGAACCTCCATACTGTTCTCCATAGTGGTTGTATCAATTTACATTCCCACCAACAGTGCAAGACGGTTCCCTTTCCTCCACACCCTCTCCAGCATTTGTTGTTTGTAGATTTTCTGATAATGCCCATTCTAACTGGTTTGAGGTGATACCTCATTGTAGTTTTGATTTGCATTTCTCTAATCATTACTGATGTTGAGCAACTTTTCATGTGCTTCTTGGCCATCTGTAAGTCTTCCTTGCAGAAATGTCTATGTAGGTCTTTGGCCCACTTTTGAATTGGGTTGTTTGTTTTTGTAATATTGAGCTGCATGAGCTGTTTATATATTTTGGAGATTAATCTTTTGTCCATTGATTTATTTGCAAATATTTTCTCCCATTCTGAGGATTGTCTTTTCGTCTTGTTTCTGGTTTCCTTTGCTGTGCAAAAGCTTTGAAGTTTCATTAGGTCCCATTTGTTTATTTTTGTTTTTATTTCCATTACTCTAGGAGGTGGATCAGAAAAGATCTTGCTGTGATTTATGTCACAGAGTGTCCTTCCTATGTTTTCCTCTAAGACTTCTATAGTGTCCAGTCTTACATTTAGGTCTCTAATCCATTTTGAGTTTATTTTTGTGTATAGTGTTAGGGGGTGTTCTAATTTCATTCTTTTACATGCAGCTGTCCAGTTTTCCCAGCACCACCTACTGAGGAGACTGTCTTTTCTCCATTGTATATCCTTGCCTCCTTTGTCATAGAGTAGCTGACCATAGGTGCGTGGGTTTATCTCTGGGCTTTCTATCTTGTTACATTGATCTATATTTCAGTTTTTGTGCCAGTAACATATTGTCTTGATTACTGTAGCTTTGTAGTATAATCTGAAGTCAGGGAGTCTGATTCCTCCAGCTCCACTTTTTTCCCTCAAGACTGCTTTGGATATTCAGGGTCTTTTGTGCCTACATACAAATTTTAAGATTTTTTATTCTAGTTCCGTAAAAAATGCCATTGGTAATTTGATAGGGATTGCATTGAGTCTGTAGATTGCTTTGGGTAGTATAGTCATTTTCACAATATTGATTCTTCCAATGCAAGAACATGGTATATCCCTCCATCTGTTGGTATCATCTTTAATTTCTTTCATCAGTGTCTTATAGTTTTCTGCATACAGGTCTTTTGTCTCCCTAGGTAGGTTTATTCCTCGGTATTTTATTCTTTTTGTTGCAGTGGTAAATGGGAGTGTTTCCTTAATTTCACTTTCAGATTTTTCATCATTAGTATATAGGAATACAGGAGATTTCTGTGCATTAATTTTGTATCCTGCAACTTTACCAAATTCATTGATTAGCTCTAGTAGTTTTCTGGTGGCATCTTTAGGATTCTCTATGTATAGTATCATGTCATCTGCAAAGAGTGACAGCTTTACTTCTTCTTTTCCAATTTGTATTCCTTTTATTTCTTTTTCTTCTCTGATTGCTGTGGCTAGGACTTCCAAAACTATGTTCAATACTAGTGGTGAGAGTGAACATCCTTGTCTTGTTCCTGATCTTAAGGAAATGCTTTCAGTTTTTCACCATTGAGAATGATGTTCGCTGGGGTTTGTCATATGTGGCCTTTATTATGTTGAGGTAGGTTCCCTCTATGCCCACTTTCTGGAGAGTTTTTTTTTTTTTAACCATTTTTAAAAATATTTATTTATTTATTTTTGGCTGCATTGGGTCTTCGCTGCTGCGCGTGGGCTCCCTCCAAAAGCGGTGAGCAGGGGCCACCCCTCTTTGCGGTGCGCAGGCCTCCCACTGTGGTGGCCTCTCCTGCCGTGGAGCACAGGCTTCAGGTGTGCAGACCTCAGTACTGGTGGCACACAGGCTCAGCAGTTGTGGCCCGCAGGCTCCAGAACACAGGCTCAGCAGTTGTGGCGCACGGGCCCAGGCTGGAGAGTTTTTATCATAAATTGGTGTTGAATTTTGTCAAGAGCTTTTTCTGCATCTACTGAGACGATCATATGGTTTTTCTTCTTCAATTTGTTAATATGCTATATCACATTGATTGATTTGTGGATATTGAAGAATCCTTGCATCCCTGGGATAAATCCCACTTGATCATTGTGTATGATCCTTTTAATGTGCTGTTGGATTCTGTTTGCTAGTAATTGGTTGAGGATTTTTGGATCTATATTCATCAGTGACATTGGTCTGTAATTTTCTTTTTTTGTAGTATCTTTGTCCGGTTTTGGTATCAGGGTGATAGTGGCCTCATAGAATGAGTTTGGGAGTGTTCCTTCCTCTGCAATTTTTTGGAAGAGTTTGAGAAGGATGGGTGTCAGCTCTTCTCTTAATGTTTGATAGAATTCACCTGTGAAGCCATCTGGTCCTAGACTTTTGTTTGTTGGAAGATTTTTAATCACAGTTTCAATTTCATTACTTGTGATTGGTCTGTTCATATTTTCTATTTCTTCCTGGTTCAGTCTTGGAAGGTTATGCCTTTCTAGGAATTTGTCCATTTCTTCCAGGCTGTCCATTTTATTGGCATAGAGTTGCTTGTAGTAGTTGCTTAGGATGGTTTGTATTTCTGCGGTGTCTTTTGAAACTTTTCCTTTTTCGTTTTTTAATTTTATTGACTTGAGTCCTCTACCTCTTTTTCCTGATGAGTCTGGCTAACGGTTTATCCATTTTGTTTATCTTCTCAAAGAACCAGCTTTTAGTTTTATTGATCTTTGCTATTGTTTTCTTTGTTTCTATTTTATTTATTTCTGCTCTGATCTTTATGATTTCCTTCCTTCTGCTAAATTTGGGTTTTGTTTATTCTTCTTTCTCTAGTTCCTTTAGGTGTAAGGTTAGATTGTTTATTTGAGATTTTTCTTGTTTCTTGAGGTAGGCTTGTATAGCTATAAACTTCTCTCTTGGAACTGCTTTTGCTGCATCCCATGGGTTTTGGATCCTCGTATTTTCATTGTCATTTGTCTCTAGGTATTTTTTGATTTCCTCTTTGATTTCTTCAGTGATCTCTTGGATATTTAGTAACGTATTGTCTAGCCTCCATGTGTTTGTGTTTTTTCGGTTTTTTCCCTGTAATTCATTTCTAATCTCATGGTGTTGTGGTCAGAAAAGATGCTTGATATGATTTCAAATTTCTTAAATTTACTGAGGCTTGATTTGTGACCCAAGATGTGATCTATCCTGGAGAACGTTCCGTGCTCACTTGAGAAGAACGTGTAATCTGCTGTTTTTGGATGGAATGTCCTATAAATATCAATTAAATCTATCTGGTCTATTGTATCATTTAAAGCTTCTGTTTCCTTATTTATTTTCATTTTGGATGATCTTTTCATTGATGTAAGTGAGGTGTTAAACTCCCCCACTATTATTGTGTTACGGTCAATATCCTCTTTTAGAGCTGTTAGCAGTTGCCTTATGTATTGAGGTGCTCCTATGTGGGTGCATATATATTTAAAATTGTTATATCTTCTTCTTGGATTGATCCCTTGATCATTATGTAGTGTCCTTCCTTGTCTCTTGTAACATTCTTTATTTTAAAGTCTATTTTATCTGATATGAGTATTGCTACTCCAGCTTTCTTTTGATTTCCATTTGCATGGAATATCTTTTTCCATCCCCTAACTTTCAGTCTGTATGTGTCCCTAGGTCTGAAGTGGGTCTCTTGTAGACAGCATATATATGGGTCTTGTTTGTTTATCCATTCAGCAAGCCTGTGCCTTTTGGTTGGAGTATTTAATCCATTCATGTTTAAGGTAATTATCAATATGTATGTTCCTATGACCATTTTCTTAATTGTTTTGGGTTTGTTTTTGTAGGTCTTTTTCTTCTCTTGTGTTTCCTACTTAGAGAAGTTCCTTTAGCATTTGTTGTAGAGCTGGCTTGGTGGTGCTGAATTCTCTTAGCTTTTGCTTGTCTGTAAAACTTTTGATTTCTCCATCAAATCTGAATGAGATCCTTGCCAGGTAGAGTAATCTTAGTTGTAGATTCTTCCCTTTCATCACTTTAAGTATATCATGCCACTCCCTTCTGGCTTGTAGAGTTTCTGCTGAGAAATCAGCTGTTAACCTTATGGAAGTTCCCTTGTATGTTATTTGTTGTTTTTCCCTTGGTGCTTTCAATAATTTTTCTTTCTCTTTAATTTTTGTCAATTTGATTATTATGTGCCTCGGCATGTTTCTCATTGGGTTTATCCTGTATGGGACTCTCTGCACTTCCTGGACTTGGGTGTCTATTTCCTTTCCCATGTTAGGGAAGTTTTTGACTATAATCTCTTCCAGTATTTCCTCTGGTCTTCTGTCTCTCTCCTCCTTCTGGGACCCCTATAATGTGAATGTTGTTGAATTTAATGTTGTCCCAGACGTCTCTTAGGCTGTCTTCATTTCTTTTTTCTTTTTTTGCGGTACACGGGCCTCTCACTGTTGTGGCCTCTCCCGTTGCAGAGAACAGGCTCCGGATGCACAGGCTCAGTGGCCATGGATCACAGGCCTAGCCGCTCCGCGGCATGTGGGATCTTCCCGGACCGGTGCACAAACCCATGTCCCCTGCATCGGCAGGCGGACTCCCAACCACTGCGCCAGCAGGAAAGCCCCTGTCTTCATTTCTTTTCACTCTTTTTTCTTTATTCTGTTCAGCAGCAGTGAATTCCACCATTCTGTCTTCCAGGTCACTTATCCATTCTTCTGCCTCAGTTATTCTCTTATTGATTCCTTCTAGTGTATTTTTCATTTCAGTTATTGTATTGTTCATTTCTGTTTGTTTGTTCTTTAATTCTTCTAGGTCTTTGTTAAACATTTCTTGCATCTTCTCGATCTTTGCCTCCATTCTTTTTCCAAGGTCCTGGATCATCTTCACTATCATTATTCTGAATTCTCCTTCTGGGAGGTTGCCTATGTCCACTTCATTTAGTTGTTTTTCTGGGGTTTTATCTTGTTCCTTCATCTGGTACATAGCCCTCTGCCTTTTCATCTTGTCTATCTTTCTGTGAATGTGGTTTTTGTTCCACAGGCTGCAGGATTGTAGTTCTTCTTGCTTCTGCTGTCTGCCGTCTGGTGGATGAGGCTACCTAAGAGGCTTGTGCAAGTTTCCTGATGGGAGGGACTGGTGCTGGATAGAGCTGGCTGTTGCTCTGGTGGGCAGAGCTCAGTAAAACTTTAATCTGCTTGACTGCTGATGGGTGGGGAATGGGTTCCCTCCCTGTTGGTTGTTTGGCCTGAGGTAACCCAACACTGGAGCCTGCAGGCTCTTTGGTGGGGCTAATGGCGGACTCTGGGAGGGCTCACGCCAAGGAGTCCTTCCCAGAACTTCTGCTCCCAGTGTCCTTGTCCTCACAGTGAGCCACAGCCACCCATCACCTCTGCAGGAGACCCTCCAACACTAGCAGGGAGGTCTGGTTCAATCTCCCCTGGGGTCACTGCTCCTTCCCCTGGGTCCCAATGTGCACACTACTTTGTGTATGCCCTCCAAGAGTGGAGTCTCTGTTTCCCCCAGTCCTGTCAAGTCCTGCAATCAAATCCCAGTAGCCTTCAAAGTCTGATTGTCTAGGAACTCCTTCTCCCGTTGTCGGACCCCCAGGTTTGGAAGCCTGACGTGGGGCTCAGAACCTTCACTCCAGTAGGTGGACTTCTGTGGTATAAGTGTTCTCCAGTTTGTGAGTCACCCACCCAGAAGTTATGGGATTTGATTTTATTGGGATTGCGCCCCTCCTACCATCTCATTGTGGCTTCTCCTTTGTCTTTGGATGTGGGATATCTTTTTTGGTGAGTTCCAGTGTCTTCCTGTCAATGATTGTTCAGCAGTTAGCTGTGATTCTGTTGTTCTCACAAGAGGGAGTGAGAGTACATCCTTCTACTCCGCCTCCTTAGCTCAGGCTCTCTCGTCATCTTCTACTTGTTGGTCAAGTTCCTCTAGGTCAGGAGTGCATGTATCTTTTCAAATTAGTGTTTTTTGTTGTTTTTTTGTTTGTTTGTTTTGGACATATACCCAGGAGTTTAATTGCTGGGTCATATGTTAGTTCTATTTTTATTTTTTTGATAAACCTCTATACTGTTTTCCACAGTGGCTGCACCACAGTGGCTCCCACCAACAGTGTACAGAGGTTTACTTTTCTCCACATCCTCACCAACATTTGTTATTTGTGTCCTTTTTGATGATAGCCATTGTCACAGGTGTGAGGTGATATCTCATTGTGGTTTTGTTTTGCATTTCCCTGATGATTAGCAATGTTGAGCATCTTTTCATGTGCCTGTTGGCCATCTGCATTTCCTCTTTGGAAGCATATCTATTTAGACCTTCTGCCCATTTTTAATCGGTTGTTTGTTTTTTTGATGTTGAGTTGTATGAACTGTTTACATATGTTGGATAGTAATCCCTTATTGGTCATATCATTTGCAAATATCTTCTGTCATTCAGTAGGTTGTCTTTTCATTTTGTCAATGGCTACATTTGCTGTGCAAAAGCTTTTAAGTTAATTAGGTCCCATTTGTTTATTTTTGCTTTTATCTCCTTTACTTTAGGAGACAGATCCAAAAAAATATTGCTACAATTGATGTCAAAGAGTGTTCTGCCTATGTTTTCCTCTAGGAGTTTTATAGTATCCAGTCTTACATTTAGGTCTTTAATCCATTTAGAGTTTATTTTTCTACATAGCAGGCGGACTCTCAACCACTGTGCCACCAGGGAAGACCCCTTTCTTTTATATGTAGCTGTCCAGTTTTCCCAGCATCACTTATTGAAGAGAGACTGTCTTTTCTCCATTGCATAGTCTGGTCTCCTTTGTCATAGATTAATTGAACGTAAGTGTGTGGGTTTATTTCTGTGCTCTTTATCCTGTTCCATTGATCTGTGTATCCGTTTTTGTGCCAGTACAATACTGTTTTGATGACTATAGGCTTATAGTATAGTCTGAAGTCAAGAAGTGTCATTCCTTCAGCTCTGTTCTTCTTTCTCAAGATTGTTTTGGCTATTCGGGGTCTTTTGTGTTTCCATACAAATTTTTAAATTATTTGTTCTAGTTCTGTGAAAAATGCCATTGGTATTTTGAAAGGGATTGCAATGGAGCTGTAGATTGCCTTGGGTGGTATGGTCATTTTAACAATATTGATTCTTCTAATCCAAGAACACAGTATATTTTTCCATCTATTTGTGTCATCTTTGATTTCTTTCATCAGTGTCATAGTTTTCAGAGTACAGGTCTTTTGCCTCCTTAGGTAGGTTTACTTCTAGGTATTTTATTCTTCTTTTTGATGCTGTGGTAAATGGGATTGTTTTCTTAATTTCTCTTTCTGATCTTTCATTGTTAGTGTATAGAAATGCAACAGGTTTCTGTGCATTAATTTCATATCCTGCAACTTTACCAAATTCATTGATGAGCTCTAGTAGTTTTTCTGGTGGTGTCTTTAGGATTTTCTACTCATAGTATTATGTCATTTGCAAATGAGCAGTTTTATTTCTTCCTTTCCAATTTGCATTCCTTTTATTTCTTTTTCTTCTCTGATTGCCATGGCTAGGACTTCCAAAATTATGTTGAATATAAGTGGCGAAAGTGGACATCCTTGTCTTGTTCCTGATCTTAGAGGAAATGCTTTCAACTTTTCATCATTGAGTACGACGTTAGCTGTGGGTTTGCCATATATGGCCCTTACTGTGTTGAGGTATGTTCCCTCTTTGCCTGCTTTCTGGAGAGTTTTTATCATAAATGGATGTTGAATTTTATCAAATGCTTTTACTACATCTACTGAGATGATCATATGCTTTTTGGCATCTTTTTTTAAAGCTTATTAAAATATATTTCACATAACATACATTTAAGCCATTTAAGATGTACAAGTCAGTGGTTTTTAATATATTCACAGATATGTGCAACCATTTTCACCACAATTTTACAATATGTCATCACCTCAAAAAGAAACCCTGTACCCTTAACTATTATTCCTATATCCCCCTATATCCCCAGCCCCTGGAAACCACTAATCTACTTTCTATATAGATTTGCCTCTTCTGGTCATTTCATATAAATGGAATTATGTAATGTTTTTTGTGTCTGACTCCTTTCAATTAGCATAATGTTTTCAAGGCTTATCCATGTTCTGGCATATATCAATACTTCATTTCTTTTATGGTTGAATAATATTCCACTGTATGGATACACCACATTTTGCTTATTCATTCATTAGTCAATGGACATTTGGGTTATTTCCACCTTTTGTCTATTATAAATAATGCTGCTGTAAAATTCATGCACAAGCTTTAGTGTGGACATATGTTTTCATCTCTCTTGGGTATTGGACTTACTGGGTCATATGGTAATTCTATGTTTAGTCATTTGAGGAACTGCAAAACTATTTTCCAAAGGGCCTGAACCATTTTATGTTTCCACCAACACTGTATGAGGGTTTTGATTTCTCTACATTCTTGCCAACATTTGTTACTATCTGACTAGAATAGTTTTCTGATCCTATACCTGGATTGAAATGTCACACATACATACGCAGCCATACATATATTTCCACAGTCATTGGCACACACACAAAACTATACCCATTCATATTTGCACACACCTCTAGAGTTTACACACCTACGCACAGAATTCCAGATAGACATTTACAACCATATATACATATAATCACACAGAGTATACATGCTTATCAATCCACAGACCCACATATGTGAACATAATCAGACATACAATAGACCAGTGCCATCATACATGTACATACAATTGTCATGGGTTCTGAAAAAGCATACGCAATTGTAGAAAGAACCAGAGATAAATGTACTCGGTAATGGATTAGCAACTGCCCAAACACACATATGCAAATAATAGTTATACCCACAAAAGCATAGTCGTAAAAAGGCACACATATGTAGCTACCATCGCTTATGAGTCGACAACTGAAGACAGATTGAATGTATTTACTCTGGATGGCATGGAGATGGTTGAGGTTTCATCAGTCCTTGGTGGACTGGGTAGAAAGATCTTTTTGTTCATTTATTCATTCTTTAAGCTACAAGTACATATTGGGCACATAAGAAATACAATGATGAAAAAGACATAGTCCCTGCCCTCATGGAACTTACAGTCTAGTGATGGGGGATGGTCAGTAACTAAACAAGGAAACAATCACAGCCTGTGATATATGCCAAGAAGGAAATGAGCAAGGTAAGATGTTAGACAACAGGCAAGATGCCAGGATTATAGGCAGTTTCCAGATACTTTTAGCATTATTGCTCCCTCCTTCATCCTGGAAAAGTAAAGAGGATGCAGATTTACCTTCCTTAAGCCACTGGGTAAACTGGTGTGTGTGTGTGAGTGTGAGTGTGTCTGTGTGTCTGTGTGTGTGTTAATACTGATAGTGTGGGCTCAGGACCTAGACAACCTGGTTTAAAAGTTTGTTTCATACTAGTTAGGTAACTTTTCTTTCCCTCAGTTTCTCATCCAAAAATAGGGATGATAATAGTCCCTTTAATAAGGATTAAATCAGCTGATACTTGTAAAGCTCTTAAAACTGCCTGGCGAGTGTTAAGTTCTCAGTATTAGCTATTGTATCATTTTATAAGAATAGGTTTTCATAGAGGGAGGTGAGTGCAGTGGGAGATGGGTAGGGAGGGGCCCAGGGAAGAGATCGAGGATCCTGGCAGTACCCTGTTGACTGTAAACTAGACAGGTCTTCTCCTCTGCCCTCTCTGAGCAGTCTTTTGGATTGCGACCCTGGCATGCCACCCCAGCAAACGATAAACCAATCTACCACTACTTGGCTCTGCCTACAGCCCCAAACCACAGAGAAGACACATGCTGGGTGGTGCCAGGCGTGGCCCTTGGTTTTTGGTTGCGTCAGGCTGCCTCTGCTGTGGGCCTGGCTGGTGATGTTCACTGGTTCTGCCTGGCTTTTCTGTCTGTGTAGGTCAGCACTTATCACCCTGCACCTGCCTCCCCAGGACATTCCACGGCCATCATCAGTCTGCCCGGCTCCCAGCAACACCTCTCAGCTAACATGTGAGTAAAAAAAGCTCAACCCTCCACTCCCGGTCCTGGCATAGAGGGGTCATCTTTGCCATCCCTCTGCCATCAAGCATCCCCCGTTCCCAACCAACACATCCAGAGAGATAACAGCTCCCCTTCTTTTACAACCTCCAAAGGGAATAATGGTGGAAAACACAAATTACCAAACCACATCACCCTGGCTCATTATTTTACAAAAGTAGAAAGATACTGGAAGATTATATACCAAAACATTACAGGAAGCTTAGGTACTGAGCAATTTCTATTGTCTTCCTTTAGATTCACAATGCAAGGTCATCAATAGATGTTGCTCTAGTAATCAGCAAGAAATAAATATAGCATTTTAGAGGGGAAAGGAACCTTGCAGATGAGAATACTCTCCTAGCCCCTTTGATAAAACCTTTCAGTGTCTCACAGTCCACAGAGTCTAGAAGGACTTCCTAACATCCAGCCTGAGGCCATACACTGGTAACCCCGAACCTGGCAAGCCAAAGTGGGTTATTTTTTATTTTTTTGCCGTACGTGGGCCTCTCACTGTTGTGGCCTCTCCCATTGCGGAGCACAGGCTCCGGACGCACAGTCTCAGCGGCCACGGCTCATGGGCCCAGCCGTTCCGCGGCACGTGGGATCCTCCTGGACCGGGACACGAATCCGTGTCCCCTGCATCGGCAGGTGGACTCTCAACCACTGTGCCACCAGGGAAGCCCCAAAGTGGGTTATTTTTAATGCCTTTAGTCGGGCAGTTATTCTCCTACCACAGCCTCACTATTCCCCAGGGTCTTCACCCCCTGGCTCATACCTGGATGTCACCTGCCCAACTCCTGTGTGGAGAGGCAAGTCACTGCTCTAAGCCGAGAACATTTCTACCATGTTTCAAGCCCATCCTCCTCCATGCCAACATGCAGCCAGTATTCCACTGAGTGCCAAACACTGAAATTAACACCCACCTCCCATTTTCCCATGTCCACCTCCGGCCTACATTAAGCTAAGCTCCTCAGGCCATTCCTGGGGGTCAGACATGTCCCTACCCTCAGGAGAGGGAGTGGATCAGAGAGGTTTCTCTTCTGACCCCTCAGTTCCCTGAACCTTGATGGCTGTGACCATTGTCTTGGGGGATACTCTAAGCAGTGTGAAAAAGCATCCTAGATAGAACCATCACTTCCAGGTTTGAGACCCAGCTCTGCCACTGATTCCTGGTCACCAACTCCTTTCTCTATTCTAGACCAGTTTCCCCATTGTCAAAGTGCTGATGTGACCTAAATGAGTGATTTGCAGCTGTGGGGTACTCTGTGGAGGAGCAGGGAGGAGGTGGGGGCAGGGATCTGGGTGCCTCCATTGCTACTTCAACCAGGCTCCACCACTTTCATCTGCCTTACATAGTGAGATTTCAGTTCTTAAAAGGTGATGTTGCTAAACACCGGGCAGGTGGGCTCTGAGTTTTCCTCTCGCTTCACCCTTCACTGGTTCCATGCCTTCTGCTCACCAGCTTCCTTTACCAGTTCCTTGTGTCTCCCCAGGTTTGTAGCCCTGCATTCCTACTCAGCCCATGGACCCGATGAACTGGACCTGCAGAAGGGAGAGGGCATCAGGGTCCTGGGGAAGTACCAGGATGGCTGGCTCAGGGGTGTCTCCTTGGTGACCGGGCGAGTCGGCATCTTCCCCAACAACTATGTCATCCCCATTTTCAGGTGGGTCCTCTCCAATCTCAGGCATCAGAGGGTCAGGTCACCTAGGCCAGGGGCCATCTGTGGGTTGAATCTCTGAAGGACTCAATGCCCTTTCAGAATAAGGGCCAAGAAACAGCTTTTGCTCTAGTACCCTCCTAACACTTAACTTAAAAAAAAAAAATAGCAGAATAGTTATCTTTTAAATAGCTCTTCACATTTTACAAGCACTTTTGCATCTCTTAACTCATTGGCTATGCTCAAGAATCTTGTTTAAGGTAGATGTTATTTTACAGATGAGGAAATTGATGCGCAGAGTTAACCAGTCTGCTCAAGAACTAGATTTCAGGTTTTCTACTATATAATGCCCCCCCCAATCGCACCTCACACCCTGCACCCTGACACTTCACAATCATGGCACAATGTGAAAACACAATGATCAGAAGACCTCTTGGAGCACCTTGGGAGACTTCCTAGGATTCTGGTCCATTAGGCAGGGTTTTTGTGACTCAGACCACTACCCATCCATCCACACCCCAGGTCACATGCTATTACCCTGAAGATCTTCTTCCCAAACAGCTTTTCTCAATCTTTTTCATTCTCTGGCACATTCATCAATTTCACTGGCATACAGTTTGCCCAGCTACCTCATATGACCACAACTACACACAGACCCCAAAACTATCCATGGTTCCTCCTACCCCCACCCCCATAAGTCCAGGCAAAGCCTGTCACAAGGTAGCAAGACCATCACTACACATACACTCTGTCTTTATGACATATCAGAGTCATAACTCCAAGGAAAGGGATAATCCCATTTTACTCTATGGGGGTCAGAGCTAGAGTCATATATGGCCAGTTTTGGGGACTTTCATGTAGGCGGGGCAGTGTGTCCAGCGGAGGGCAGCAATGGTGAGGAGACAGAAACTACATCACTGGAGAAACCTATAAAGAAAGTAGGATTATTTGAGCTGCAGAAGACAAGGGTCACAGGGACCATAACAGAATGTGTAGACCAGGAAGTAGATTTGTTCCATGAGGAGACAGTGAACCAGTGAATACAACTTAGAAGGTTCTGGTTCAATAAAAGACTGTACTTTCTAACCCATAGAGTTTTCTAATCAGTCTGGCTGGTGAGGTGGTGGATCCCCTTTCTAGAAAGACTACAGGTAAATTGTGGGTTCCAACAGATCCAGGCAAAAAGATTTCTTCACATGCCAGAAAATTGGAATAGAGGATCATAGTTACTCCTTTCAAATGGAAGGTTCTTGGAATTTGTTAGAAAACTGCAAAAGCTCCAAAGGCAAACTAAGGATGTCTACGACTGATGCTTTAATTCATTTATTCAACAAATATGTACTGAGCACTATATGTCAGGCACCTTTTTAGATACTGGAGAAACACCAGTGAATAAAAGACACAGTATCCTCTCCCAGTGGAGCTTACATTCTAGTGGGACAGACAATAAACAAGGCATACAAGTAATATATGTGGCGTGCTAATGATGAGCTCTAAGAAGAAAAAAGAAGTCAGGAAAGGGGGATAGAATTTGTGTGGGGGTGATTACAATGTTAATCGCTTGGTCAGAGATGGCCTTACTGAGCGGTAAGAAGGTAGAATGAAGAAATGAGGGAGGTGTGTTCCAGGCCCAAGGAACAGCAAGTACAGAACAAAGGCCCTGAGGGAGGAGCACGCCTGACATGAAGGTCAATAGGACTGGGTTAGGGAAGTGAGAGGGGGTTAGTAGGTGATGAGGTCAGAATGGTAACAGGGATTCAGATCACACAGAATTTCCTTGGTCATCATGAGGAATTTGGCTTTAACCTATTTATAGGGCTTTGAGCAGAAGCATGACATGATCTAACTTATGTTGTAATCAGAATCCCTCTAGTTGCTGGGTTGAAAGTAAACTATAGATAGGAAAAGGTTGAAGCAGAGAGACTAGTTAAGCAGATATTGTAATAATCCGGTTGGGGGAGGGGGTGACGGTGAAATGAACCAAGGCGCTAGCTGTGGAGGGAGGGAGCAGTGGTTAGATTCTGGGTATATTCTGAAGGTAGAGACAACAGGATTTTCTGACAAATCAAATCCTGGGTGTAAAAGAAGAGAGGATTCATGGTGAGTCCACTTTTTTTTGCTTTGAGTAACTGGAAGACAGAGTTGCCTTTTACTGAGATGAAGTTGAAAACCCAAAGAGGAACAAACAGGTTTTGAGGTGTTGGGGGGAAGCAAAAGCTTGGTTCGTAGAAGATTAAGTCTCAGATGCCTTAGTATTCCTAGTAAAGACATTGGTAAGCAGTTGAGTATACACGTCTAGCATTTAAGAAAGAGGTCCAGCCTTGAGATGGTATTTAAAGCCCTAAGACTAGATGAGATCATCATGATAGATCCATTGAGATGGAGAGAAGGACAGTGATCCAGGAGCTCAATTCCTCAAGGAAAGAGGGGAAATGATGGCTCCAACACGGCAGGGTGGTAGGTGGTGGAGTCTAATCATGTGAACCCAAGCTGGGAAGTCTTGAGAAGAGTGGGAGGATGATCCAGAAGTGACAATGAAGAGCAAGGACCTACCCTAACTCATGAACAGTCTTCCATGGAATCTTATCATGAACCCTCTAGGGACCATCTCTACTACTGGGGAATTTGCTTATGCATCATGCCTTAGCCCAAAGTCCTGGATATTCCATGAAAAAAACATTAAAAGAAGAGTGACCATATAACTTACCATCCAAACTAGGATGCTTTTGAGATAAAAGGGGGACACTCTACCAGGAGAGCAGGTGTAAACTGAGACTCTCCCGGGAAAACCTGGACGTAAGGTCACCCTAACTAGAATGCATGTAGGACTCCATTCCAGTGTACTTCAAGGCTCCAGCTTTCCGTTCTCTCCTTGGCTTTTCTCCAAGTTAGATCTGTTCTTGGGCGAGTCATGAGCATCTAGACTCACCCGCTCCATCATGGCCGCGTGTTAGGCAGTGGATGGAGTTTCAGCACCAGCATAGTTTGCCATGAGTCCATCCCCACCCCCAGCTCATAGAAACCTGCATATGTGCATATACTGAGATGCTACTTATGCTGATGTGTGTGTTTGCTTCTAGAGAGCCAGCATTTCTAAAAAGGAAAGTCCCTGTCACAGTATAATCTCCTGAGGGCTATTAGGTGACAGCAGATCAATGCTTTCTGTGTGTATGTGTTTTCCTTGACAGCCTCTCAGATGCAGAGAAAGTTCCCATCCCCAAAATCTTGGACGCAGATGACATGCTCAGTTTGTCTATCTGGGGGCAGCTCACCCTGTTCTTAACAGCCCTTCCCACTTTGGGAGGTTTAATTCCTCCCGCTTCTCAGGGCTGAATGATGCCACCCTTTGTCAGCTGAGTTTTTCCTACCGAGTGGGTTGGACTACGTGCGCAAGGCCCCTTTCTGTTCTAACGTCCTGCGTGTGTGAGAGGTTTTGCCCCACTTTTGTTGTCTGTTTGCAGTGATGGCTCTGCACTGCCACCAGCCCCCGTGGTGTACAGGGCTGCCTTTTATAAGACAGCCAGACCTCAAAGGTGTGTAGTGCCCCCTGAGCATTTGAACCTCTGCTCTTACTAGCATCATCTCCTAATGAACTGAGCCAGCCAGAGTTTCAGGATCAATTAGAGACCAGAGTTGACAAAAACGCCAGGGTTTTGATTTACGATTCAGCAAGGGAGCCTTTTAATTACTGAGAGAGGAAAGGCTGCTATGCTGTGTAAAGCTCCAGTCCTCTGTGCTCGGTGGGGCCACCAGCCTGTCCAGCTGTGCCAACCACAACTAAATATCTGCCACCACGACCTAGTTCCCGTATCCCAGAGTTATCCCCTGGCTCAGGTGGTACAGAACACTTGTCACGTTTTCATTCAAGCCCTTCCTAACAGCACCTACATCCCTTGGGTTTCCTCTTCCATGCACAGTCTCGGTAGAGGCATAAGTTTCCTCCCTTTTCAGAGGCTGCAGAAGCCAACTCCTCCCCGCTCCCCTCCCCCTCCCCTCCCCCTCCTCCTCCTCCTCCCTCCCCTCCCCCTCCTCCTCCTCCTCTTCTCTCCTCCTCCCCCTTCCCTCCCCCTCCCCCTGCTCCTCCCCCTCCTCCTCCCTCTCCCCCTTCCCCTCATCCCCAACCTCCTCAACTCATCACCACAGGTGAGGGACAGGCTCAGCCTCTTGGGACTTGGAAACATGAACAAGGAAGGAACAAGGGAGGAGAGAATGTGGACACAGTTGAAGGCCATTCATGGCGGGGACTCAAGGCACAGCACCTGATCAGACTCTTCCCACCTCCGATCCCTGCTGCCCAGCTCTCAGCAGCCTCCCTTGGATCCTGTTTCCAAGCTCTTTCCGCTCCCTCCTGTCCTCCCAATAAATGCCCTTCTGCCCAATAAGCCAGGATATTTCTCTTTCTGGCAACCTTCACTGGACACATACGCCATCCTGATGCCTAAGGGGTGGAGAAAAGTGACACGAGGGCCACCACTCACTTTCCTTTAACTTTCTACATAGAACTATATAAAGATTGTCATGGTCCAAGCTTTTGCCTTACCAGGAGGTTACTGGCAGTGCTGAGCAGGATAGAGCCGCTGTGTGTCATGTCCCTTTCAAATACTGCGCAAGTTCTTAAGGGCTCATATCTCAGGTAGAAAAGGGGACACAGGGACCTGCACACTCAAAGCAGCCCAGCGGAGCAAATCAGAGGCAACACACACACCTCCCACTTAAACCCAGAATGTCTTTCAGTCTCTCCATCTAGAAAACAGGGATCATAATATCTGCAGGTCTGGGGTGTCATGGGGATTAATGAATATATGTTTGCAAAGTGCTTTGATGCTAGAAGAACATGCTGGGTAAGTGCTGAGCTTTTTGCCAAAAGACATAGAGGGACTCAGTGTTGGATGGGAGACTTGAGATTTAGGAGTTTCTGGAATCTGGCTTCATGCTGGGTCCAGAAAAATGAAGTTGCATCTTTGTCTGTAAACAGTTGTCCAAAGAAGGGACTGGTGGGATTAGGCTGGCTTGGGCCTCATTAACTGTATTCTGTCCAGGCTGCTGATGCTGCTGGCAACAAATTTGGAACCTGTCTTTGCTGTTGCCAGTCCATTTTGCAGCATCCAACACTTTGAGGCCTTTGTTTAAAACACAGGTAGGGGCTTCCCTGGTGGTGCAGTGGGTAAGAATCCACCTGCCAATGCAGGGGACACAGGTTTGAGCCCTGGTCCAGGAAGATCCCACATGCCGCAGAGCAAGTAAGCCCGTGCACCACAACCACTGAGCCTGCGCTCTAGAGCCCGCGAGCCACAGCTACTGAGCCCATGTGCCACAACTACTGAAGCCCACACTCCTAGAGCCCGTGCTCTGAAACAAGAGAAGCCACCGCAGTGAGAAGCCCACGCAGTGCAACGAAGACCCAGTGCAGCCACAAATAAATAAATAAATAAATAAATAAATTCATTTAAAAGAAACAGGTAGATGCAGACTCTGCCAGGCAAGCCAGTGCTGGGGAGTTCTCTCCAGCCCAGCCTTCATCTCCAAAATGTAGTCTGAGCTCTTCCTGGTGTACAGCCCACTCCGCCTCACTGACTGCATCCCCAGGGGCCAGAAGCAGGCTGAAGGCTGTGGACAGAAGCCCCTCTCTGCAAGCATCAGTTCCCAGCGTGTTTGGCTGCATATGCTTCCTGGGCAGAGTTGGCTGCATTACATGACGCCTTTCCCATCTTGTACAACACTGGTGGCTCAATATTAAACTACATATACTTTTTTAAAGCAAAACAAGGAGAGAAAAGGAGAAATAAGGGGGAATTACCTAAAGAGAAGCCTGGAGGCATTGACAGGAAGGAAAATACGTGGAGGGCATCTCTGTGCCGGGGCCTTGGTTGAACTGGTTATCTCCAGGGAATTAGCAGGGGTTATTTAATCAACAGAGTGACAAGGGGATTCATGGACTACTCGGTAGGGGCTGTGATGCTGGGGCAGGATGGTAAAAGGGCAAGAAGGGCATGTAAAATGACACCATTCCCCATGGGGTTCAGGGAGTTGCAGGCTGGAAACATGGACAGGAGATTGGTGTTTTACAAAATATTAACACTGTTCTTAAAAATCAGAGCCTAAGGCTGAAGAATTAGGTCTTATGGAGGCATGTGTAGGGCCTACCAGCTCCTTTAGTTTGTTAATTTTCAAGTAGGATGCAGGGTTTTCCAAATGATGAACGCTCTAACTAGCCAGTAGGTAGGTAGCTTAGTGGTAGAGCGAGGGGCCAGCCTGGACCTGGGTTCAAATCTCAGATCTATTAATTGCTTGGACAAGTAACAGTAAATCTCTATTTTTTAACCTACAAAACAGTAGCACTAATAGTACCTACCTCAGAAGGCTGTCGAGAAAAACCTGTGAGATGATGTGGGCAGTGTTTGGCCAATGCTGGGTGTTACAGTGGGTATACAGTAAGTGCTTACTATGTGTGAGACAAAATGACTGGCTTCAGTGCTAAAAGCATCATGGCAGCCATTCAACAAACATTTATTAATAAACAATATGTGCAGAACATATTGTTTCTGCTATAAACAAAGTCTAGAGGCTATAAAACAAGTCATATAAAATCTCTGCCTTCAAAGAGTTTAGGATCTAGTGGGAAAGTCACTGAAAGAACAAGAAATCGCCCCTGCAAAGCGAAATGAACACATACAAGATCTTGTGCTCTGAACTGAGGGCTGAAGGGACACGGGGTGAAGAGTGATCAGAGCTGGAGTGAAAGATGATGATATTCAAGTCTTCTAGTTCCACCAGGCCTCAGTGTGAGACCCCTTCCCCTCCCCTCCCTCAGCATGCCCACCCAGTTATCCAGGTGTGGAAGCTGAGGCCTCCATAGTTAAGCCTGTGATGAAGACAAGTATAAACATATATATATATATATACATACATATATATATGTATGTAGGTATTTATGGGTAGGAATACGATGAGGAGGGACCACATGTGCTATACAGTTGGGAGCAGATCGTTTTTTTAAAACAGGACTCTTGACTGAACCTTTTCTTTCTCTATTTCTTCTCTTTCACAAAAAAAAAAAAAAAAATTTGCACAACCAGAAAGACATCTAGTGTTCCAGACTCCCGGAGCTCTGCTCTCTATGCCACATGGACGTTATCCACCTCCTCTGTGTCCTCCCAAGGCAGCATTTCAGAAGGTGATCCCCGGCAGAGCCGGCCCTTCAAGTCCGTCTTCGTGCCCACGGCCATAGTCAACCCCGTGCGGAACCTGGCCGGTCTGAGGACCCTGGGGCAGGGTTCCCTCCGCAAAGGGCGGAGCAGCATGAGAAAGAGTAAGTGGTGGCAGAGAGGTACGTGCCTAGAGCTAGGGGATGGGGGGATCTCACACTGGCAAACAGAGTGCTTTTTGCAAAAACAAGGATCTTGGCTTTAAAACAAGCCTCTGTGAAGGTTGCTTTACACTTCCCAAATACTGCGTTGTTTTATCAGATGAAGCCAAATGGACTCAAGGTCCCCGCCCTCAGTCACTTCATACACGCACGCTGACTGATTGGGATGATACCAGCCCTGAATGCCAACATATAATTAGAGCATGGCCAAGGTGGATGCTGGTTCTTATTAAGACAGGACAACTAAAGCACTTGCTGGATCAATGCTTCTTAAACTGTGCTCCATGGAACCCCTCAGGAGGTGCCAAAAGGGAAACAAGGGGAAGAGGAAAAGAGGAGTCATTGCTAAGAGCCCCTGAATCCCACTTTGTTTAACTAATATATGCACAAGGTAAAAAAATTATATTGTACAAAAGTACCTTATATTGTACAAATGTCTCCTTCATATCCTTCCCCCCAGTCCCAAGTTCTCGTCCATGTACATACATACCTTGTAATCTTAGTACTGCTCTGCACCTTGGTTTTATTTTTATATAACATCCACATTGCACACATGGCAATTATATAGCTCCTTCATCTTCAAAGCCAGGCTTTTATCTCCTAATATATTGAATTTCTGCATAAGGCTTCATTTTCAGGGGTTCTCAAAAAGTGGTTGAAACCCATTGTTCTATAAAACATCAAGCCTCTATATTCGTACACCTCTCTAGAAGAAGAAAACAAGCCAAGCAAAGTCAACTTGATTTGTTCTACATCCCCTGACTTAAACTGGGCTCTGCCATCCCTCCTGCTATCTTAAAAAATGATTAAAGGTGGGCTTCCCTGGTGGCGCAGTGGTTGAGAGTCCGCCTGCCGATGCAGGGGACACGGGTTCGTGCCCCTGTCCGGGAGGATCCCACATGCCGCGGAGCGGCTGGGCCCGTGAGCCATGGCCGCTGGGCCTGCGCGTCCGGAGCCTGTGCTCCGCGACAGGAGAGGCCACAACAGTGAGAGGCCCGCGTACCGCAAAAAAAAAAAAAAAAATGATTAAAGGTGAAAATGCAGTACTAGTCAGAGCAAAAGATTCACATGTGGGGTGGTATGCCACACAGACATTAAAGCAATTTTCTTAGTTCTACCCTTTCTCAGTGCTTTCTGATCATCTGCTTGACCACCAATCCCACCACTGTTGTTTCTTAATTCTAGCCGACGGCGCCTCCCTCCTCACCCTCTCCTCCACCTTCTCCCCACAAAACACACGTGCGATAAGTTATCCCACCACAACAGCCTCGGGCAAGTTACTGACCTCTTCGGCCTTCAGGTTTCTCATTCGCAAAATGAAAATAAAAACAGTACCTACCTCATCAGGGCATTAAATAATTCATTTAACACTAATGGCCCAGTGCCTGGCACATAATAAGCTCTCAAGAAATGTTAGCTGTTTTTATAGTATAGCATTTTATCAGTATCAATATTGCTACTGCAGCTAAGCAGATCATGTTGGGTCCCTACAGAATGTGAATGTAATTCACTTCACTTGTGTTGAAATGTTCACATAGTCTAGACCACTTTTAAATACCGGGGAGAAAAGCCCCTCGGCAATTGTTCACACTTCCTTTCGGACACTCCCTCTCTAACTTTGTGTAGATCTTGATTGGCTTGGAGTTTTGACGCTTGCATTATATGCACATGTAATAAGAAAGCATTAAAGCTCTTGGAAATTAGGAACCCGACAAGATCAGTAGATAAGGCGGTAAACTGATTTTTCACCCATTTCTGAGAGCCTAAGGACAGGTCTGCCTAGTGTGGCTTTGACCTTCCTAGGTCCCAGAGGCTTTCTCTCTCTCCCTTTTCCCAAGGTGAGGATGGTCAAGCTATCAATCTCCCCAAAGCAAAGAGAAATGACAGAGAATTGACTGTATGCATCTCACAGGGCTGTCAGTGGAAAAACAGACATTGACACTGAAAGGTCAGACTTGTGTAGTGGTGGCTGGGTTGCCAGTGGCAGCTGAGAACGCCAGCGGTGTTACAGGGAGCATCTGCTCTTCATGTTCACACCCGGCTTGATAAAGAGTCATGACACAGAACATGGCCTAGGCTCAGGCCTTCTGCGCTGGACACAGATGACTTTGATTCACACACGTGTCCATAGAGTGTCACAAAGAACTAGCATCTCTGCTGGATGTCACCTATAGCTCTAAATTCTGGGAGACCCTTATGAAGAAATAGCCCACAATGCTTCTCAGGGTGTCTCCCCCACTGCCCCCCACAGAGCACAATGAACTCTCGATTATTCTCCACGTCACCCACAGGACATATGCTCAGAGGATGGGGATCTCCTGTCTTCCAGAGAATTTGAGGGGAAGGAATGGCTTCCTTTTACTGAGGGAGGACTATCTCAGTTAAAAAAAAAAAAGAGCTCAGGGAAACGGAAGGGGCAAAACCAAACTCCTGGACCATGCATTTTTAGAGTTTGCTTCTCCTTTACCTAAAAACACACACAAAAAGTTTTAAAACATGGGGCATTTATGATGTTCCAGGCACTATCCTAACGTTTTGCACACATCATAAAATGTAATCCTCACCCCAGGCCACGAGGTGCTGTTTTTAGCTCCAGGGGACCGAGGAGCAGGGAGATGATGTGACTGATGTGCTCCTGGCTCCCTGGGAGGAGATCTGATTCCAGAGCCTGTGTCATGGGACTTCACGAAGCTCATCTGCTCACATCCCTAACTTGGGAATAACCTTTCCAAATTTGCTTCCAGCTGCTGTCACGTTTGCCTGGTACACACAGTCCCTAAATTCCGCTCACCCTTCCTCCCTGCAGACCCGATGAAAAGCAGAGGTCCCACCAACACAGACCTAAAGCTTCCATCAGAATTTTCTTTAAGTAGCTGGTTGGAGTCCTCTGCCCTCTCTCCTACCCTCTCTCCCTCCCACTCATGCCTCTCCATTGACTCTCTCTTGCGTGTCTCAATTTCTGCTGTCTCTTTCTTTGTCTCTGCTTTTGTTTCCTCTTTGGTCTCCATGCCTTTATTTCTCACTGCAAAGCTCTCTCTTTAGGACTGTCTTCTTCACTTTCCATCTTAAAGGCCTGGAGGGAGAAAGTAGGAGTGTGTGTGTGTATGTGTGTGACAGAGAGAGAGAGGGAGAGGACAAATAGAGGTGATATACCTTCTGACGCCACCCCACCCCCAGTATTCGCCTAGCCAGTCATTTGCTGCCAGCATCAGCAAACAGCACTATAAAAAGAATAAGGTCACCTTTGAAAGACCCTGGGAGAATGTGAGCACAGTCACACTGGGAAAGCACTTAACTATTCTGGGCTATCAGGACACATTGCTTACCCAGCTCCCACCCAAGCTGCTGTCAGCTGCCCCACTGCTGATATCTCTGTCATACAATTCCCCAGATGGATCCCTGCAGAGACCCGTCCGGTCAGGGGTCCACACCCTCATGGTGGGCTCCCTCAGACGCAGCCCCACCATGGTCGTCCGGCCTCAGCAGTTCCAATTCTACCAGCCACAGGGAGCCCCCTCCTCAGCCTCGGCGGTGGTGGCGGAGATGGGACCCAAGCCCACTGCCACTGGGGAGCCTGCCCTCACATGCGTCAGCAGGGGCAGCGACACCAGGATCCACTCGGCGGCCAGTTCCCTCATCATGGAAGGCAAAGAAATCCCCGTCAGGAGTGAGCCTCTACCAAAACTGCCTGCATCTGCCCCGCCATCCATCCTGGTGAAACCAGAGAACTCAAGAAATGGCAGCGAAAAGGTAGGAGTAGGTGACATTAGGGGGGCCTGATTCTTTAGACCCCTAACTTTGCACAGTGTCCCAGCTCCTGAGACTTCACCGTAAATGGACAAGGAATCAAAACTGCAGCCTCCAAAGAATCCTCACACACAACCCCCCTTCCATATCCTCACATCACCCGCATCCTCCCCAGACATGTTACTGAATCTCTTTTATGCTTCCAGAAGATTTTATACATCCTTCTTTCGAGGCCCAGAGGCAACTTGGAAAAAACACGGCTTTGGCATCAGACACAATCTTGACTTGAATTCCAGCTGTGCTGCTTGCTAGCTGGTGGCTCTGGTTAAAACACTTCACCTTTCTGAGACTCTTTTACCTAAAATGGCGGTAAGAAGAGTAATAGCCTCATAGGATTGGAGTTAAATGAGTAAAGCACTTACATAGGGCTTGATACGTACTCGTTCACAGTATAGGAGAGGCAACTGAGGCACAGGAGAAGGTAAGTGACTTAGTAAGGTCACACTGAGTTATAACTACTCCAACAACTGTTATCGGGACCTTTGCGGTTATCGGTTATCGGTTCTAGGGCTTTTCCCACTAGAAGTCCTAAGGGTTTTTGTAAAAGTGTTATGTTCTCAACAATATCCTTGAGGCAGGGATGGAGGAGGTGACGTGAAGAAAATTAGGTGGCTGTTATCTTTTAGTGTATTGAACATCGTACCACCACCATTACTATCACTATCACCACCACCATCACCACCAACATCACCATCACTACCATCACCCATTTCCCTCCAAATGGAAAGATGGTGTGGTTTCCTCCTCTTTGTTAAGCATTTACTGAATGCTAACGACCTAGCAGGCACTGTGCTGAGTACTTCACATGTCCTATCTCATTTAATTCTGACAACAACCTTCTGATGTAGCTATAATTATTATTGTCATCCTCATTTAAAAATGAGGACATGAAGGCTTATGGAGTTAAAGTACATTACCCAAAAGCACACAGCTGACACACATGAGTGTCTGGAGTAGAACTGAGATCTGACACAAAAACTAAGCTATAAGCTTGCAGGGAAAGGCATTTGGAAAAAGTTAGTGTTAACTGATTAAAACGTTGAGAGTTCTTCTTCTGAATTACGGTATTCAAATAATTCAAAGTTTTCCACACCCCACTTGTCAGTTACCCCCAAGCCATTAGATGCAGCCCTCAAACTGTGTTTAGTAAGTGCCCAGACCTCTGCTGGACATGGTAAGGGTCAAAAGAATGAAGACATTTGGTCTCCCACTCACCTTTCAATCTCAAGACCTTGGGATTGAATTTCACAGGAAAAAAAAAGCTTTCCGAGCAGTAGCACAGAACACTTTATTAAGCTGTAAGATAGGGAATGGCCAAAGTAAAATCTAATATACAAGATCTAAAACAGGCTAGGAAAGAAGGGAGAGAGGAAGCGCTTACGCAAACATCAGATCATTGACTCCCACATGAAGTGGGACCCGCTAATCAGCTCCAGCCAGGTGCTGCCAGAATGGGGCACAGGCCCCAGTGTGCCTGCACTTTGATTATCTTAAGGGACATATAAAATGCTGATTTTTATATGCATCTCCCAATTTTTATGTTAGCAACTAATTCAAACTCCCAGACTTTCTGCAGACTATATTCAGTCAGCAGTGTCCAGTTGGCTAACTCTGCTCTGAGGGTTTATGAAGGAACTGTCTGGATGGAGTCAGCAGGGAGGCCTTACTGGCAGGTGGGAAGGAGAGAGGGGAGGTGAAGGACCCTGTTCTCAGGTAGGTGGTTGTCCCCCCTATTTCTCGCAGCTAATTCCCAGTCGTTCTTCAGTTCTCGGCTGAAATAACTCTGCCTCTAAGAGGCCTTCTCGGACAAGGCCCATTCCAGCTTCAGGTGGATACTTCTCCGCATTCCTCAGCATCTTCTGCTCCCCCCGCAGTGGCACTGGCTATCATTGTCATTTGTCAGGGCGGTTTTGCTCACTCTTGGCTTCACAGCACCTGACAGAGTGGTGCTGCATGGTCGACACTCATGACAGACACAAGTATTTGCTGGATGAACACGTGAATGAGGCATTCCAGGAAGGGACAAGTGTAGAGAAACAGCATGAACCAAGTCCCAGGGGGAAATAGCACAGGTCTCCCACTCACCTATGTCCCTTTGCTCTCCTCTGTCTTACAGCAAGTCAAAACTGTGAGATTCCAGAATTACAGCCCTCCTCCCGCCAAACATCACACCTCTGGGAAGCCTGAACAACCAGCCACCCCGAAGGGGTCCCAGCCTGAAGCAGCCCCCTTGGGCCCAGAGATGACCGTCCTATTTGCCCACCGAAGCGGCTGCCATTCTGGACAGCAGACAGACCTCCGGAGGAAGTCAACCTTTAGCAAAATCATGGCCCCAGCGCCCACTGCCTCGACCACGCAGACCGTGTTTCCCAGCAAATGAATCTACAGGTGGCTTTTCCTAGACCCCAAAGAGGTGAATTGCATTTAAATACAGTATGCCTCCACTGAGGGCGTCCTGCCATTCTTTGGGGACTCAAGCATGGGTCCTTGTTCTGTCCATTTTACCTCCAGGAAAGGACAGGTGGGAGTGGGGATTCCTGCCCTGGCTGGGAAGATAGACTAGGTGACCTTCCAAACATAATGATTCAATGTAGCAAGGCCACTACCCAGACCAAGGAATGGGAGCTCATCCTGCCCACTCTATTCCCCAGCATGGAGTGTGCAGCCTCTCATCCTCTGGGTTCTGTGTAGAATTTCTATGATGTTATAAAAGGGGCTTCAGCCAGGAGGGTCACAATGGTGGAATGCTGGCATTACTTCTTTGACCTCAACATCTTAGAACAGCTTCTGCCATCTTCTGGGACCTAGACACCAGCCACTAGTAGCCACCATATATTTGTGCCTCCATCAAGTCATAATCCTGGCTGCCAAGGGAGAATTTCTGGGAAGGGTGTGAGACAGATACTTTGAACATTCCAAGAACCCTCTAAACCAAAGAGAGACAGCTTCCTGGCTTTGCTCCAAACAAGGTCAGAGAGAAAGCTGACTACTCTCATACTTTAAGCTTCTCAATCTGCTTGCCCACATATAATCCTACACGATAGATAAGCAGGAATCACGTACTTGTGGAGAGGGTCTTGTATGGTGTTATGGACAATTCATTCATCCTGGCTCTAGTCTGATTTCCCCAAGAAAACAATGCATGCTTAGAAACAACTTGGTAAGGGGTTTGAGTTTAGATATACATTCTGTTTGCATTGCAACAGTCTTTACTTTCACTGATTTCTTCTATTTGGGGCAGCCTAGCTGTTTCACCAGGGTGCAGAATAAGGCAACAATGTCACTGAGAAGATGCCAATCCACAGCTGGGTTGGGGGTGCCTTCTAGAGGAAAGTTTCTATAAAAAGGGACTGGACAAATAAGGTTGGAGAGGAAAAGTGGGTAAGAAGGAGGAGAAAGGGAGAGTGAAGAAAATATGGAGGAGAGAGTGGGAGGTGATGAGAGTGAGAGAGAAAGAGGATTAGGGGAAGTGTCAGGGAAGAAGATAAAAGAGTAGGAGAGCAGCCTTGACATTCTAGACAGATGGGGAAAGAAGGATGGAGTCTGCAAAAGTAGGTGACCCCACTAAGGTGGGGCTGAAGTGAGTGGGACCAGCCAGGCAAAGCCTTGTAAACGGGGGTAAAAGAGCACCCCAGGGAGTTGAGGCAATGCTGTAAGACAAATCATTAATTCTCATTTAACTTAATTGTTGTGATTTAACATTTATTGCATGCCCATCGATGTGGGCACTTTAGTGCATAAATGCCATTTGCTACTAAGCCTGGATGTCATTTAAAAAAACAAAAGGCTGGGCTTCCCTGGCAGCGCAGTGGTTGAGAGTCCGCCTGCCGATGCGGGGGACACCGGTTCGTGCCCCGGTCCGGGAGGATCCCACATGCTGCGGAGCGGCTGGGCCCGCGAGCCATGGCCGCTGAGCCTGCGCGTCCGGAGCCTGTGCTCCGCAGCGGGAGAGGCCACAGCAGTGAGAGGCCCGCGTCGCACAAAAAAAAAAAAAAAAAAAAAAAAAAAAAAAAGGCAGGTCTAATTAGACCTTCTCCCTGGACAGTTCTTGAAGATCCTGGGATTAAAAACATCCATATTTTATGTACCAACCACACACTTGGCAAACTAAATTGTCAAGACTTTTCCAGGCCTTAATAAAACAAAAACCAAACCATAATCCTGCCAAGGAATACTGCACCTATGACAGACCTTTGGGGTTGGTAGAGCCAATGTGGTCACATGCTCTGGTGTTTCTGTGTGATAGTGACCCATGTCTATTCCACAAAAATTGTCAGGCCCAACTGCATGACTCAATGAGCTGAATATAGTAATCCAGATGGAGAAATGGGGAAAAGTCATAAAGACAGGCAGGCATTGTACGATTTGTCAAAATATGAGTACTTATACCTCGTATTTACCCCAAAAAGCACTCTTGGTGAGTTAATGAGTTTAGCAATCTACACCCAGAGTGGCAGATACACGGCATGCCCAGCCAACCAAACATTTAGTTTGTGCCTCAGTAGCAATGGAGCCAGTTAATTTTTAACTGTTGTGGCTGAAAATCAGGTTGTTTGGGCATAGTGAAGATACAATCCATACCCTCCAAATGAAACAGAATATTCTTCCCATTGTCCACGGTCTCTATAGAGTAACCTCTCTGAGAAATGTAAACAACGCCAGAGGCTGGCCATCCCCATTCCATCCAGCCTTCTTCCCCCATGCCCCGCATCAGACCCACTCCCTCCCAAACCAAATCCCATCTCTGCGGAGTCATATGAGGATTTGAAAGGGGCAGTAAAAGTTGAACTCACTGGGCACTGCCCATCATTTATCCTACCACCATGTTTCAGATATTCCTATGAGCTGGGTACTGCAATGAGAACAAGAGATACATCCTCTCCTATAACGTCCACCATAACCTTATAAGGCAAGTACAATTGTCCCCATTATAGAGCCAAGGAAACTGAGGCTTGAAGGGTAACCACAGACAGTGACAGAGCGAGTTTGATAGCTGCCCTCACCCTATCTAACTTCAGAGCCTAACTTGGGACTACGCTACATGAACTAAGAGACCATCCTTGATGTCAGGCCACTGACTTCAAACTGTAAGGAGGTGGCATAATGCAGTGGTTACAATTGCAGGCTCTGCTGCACAAAAACTGGGTCCAAATCTTCATTTACCACGTGCTAGCTATGTGATGCTGGGCAAGTTACTTAACCTGTCTGAGCCTTGTCTTCTTAAATAGGAACGATAATAGTGCCAACCTCACTGGGCTATTGTGAGGGTTAACTGAGATAATAAAGTGACCGGAACCATGCTGGCACATAGTGAACACCTGATAAATGTTAGCCTTGAATGTTTTTAAGGAAGCAGACCATCGAAATTCCAGGTGAAAAAGCCAAAAACAAGGGCCTGTCCGGGGATGTGGTGCTAAAAGGAGACCAAGTAGCCTAGTCATGGAGGTCACAACACAGTCTGAGTCCTGAAGGACAAGAAAGAGTCAGGCAGACAAAGGGGTGGGTGCCCAAGCAGGGAAAGCAGCATTTGGCAATGGGTTTAAATGTAGCAATCAAGCCAAGTTCTCTTGTACCTAAGTACAGAGGAATCTACTCCTTTGTGGAACATTCCCGGGATCCCAGTTGGATCCCTAGCACCTCTCGTCTGAAGCCACATATTCCATCCTGTGAGAGCTCCATCCCCTCAGCTAAGACTCAGAGTCCCTAGAAGAGGTGCCCCTTCACCCCATGATCAGACCTGACACCTCAGTGCTAGGAAAGCTGCAGAGGGCAGGCTCTGCCTGGGGGAGGGGGCAGAGAGCAGGGGGAGCATCTGAGAGGTGAAGGAGGGGCGCAACCAGCTGAGGACAGACTCTGAGGGCCACACCTAAGGAAATGGTGGGGTCACACTTGACTTGAGCAGCATCAAGGGCCTCACTTAAAACTTGTCTCCTTCCCTTATCGCGTGGGACCAGCTGCACCTCCTCCACCCTTCCCCCTCCCACAGACAGAGCTTTTGTAGCAGGAAGAGTTTAAAGCGACGCCCTACCTGTGACTTGGTGAGATGCAGAGCTGACTCACTGACTTCCAACTTCCCTTGACAATTCAGAAGGTCCGTCCACGCCAGGCCTGCGCTCCCGACTGGCAGCCATCTGATGGGGCTGCAATTGCCGTGAAACGGACATGCGCTCTTCAATTTGCCACGCAGCCCCAGTAGCCTGCTTCACTCACTCACACGACCTGCACCTGAACTGGGCGTGTTCCCCTAGAGACTGCGTGCTTGACTTCATCTCCCAGAGGCATCATAAACCCCTTGAAAGTTACAGCTGGATCCCCAGACATCCACTGATCCAGGCACACAGGTCTCAGGAGCATAGCAGGCCAAGCCAGGGCCCTACAGGGTGTCGTTCAGTAGTTTTGAGGTGGGGACTAAGCCTCTGTGCTTTCAACAAGCTCCCCAAGTGATTCTGAGGCACATGGAGTATGAGAATCAAATTCACCTTTCTCATGTGGTATAGCAGAGCTGACATTTGGATCTGACATTCAGCAGGAGTATGACCTCACTGGTGGTTAATATATTGAAATCGTCCTGTACTGATAGGTGAATAGATGCTCTGAGCTCCCCAAGACCTCTCCCCGCTCCCACACCCTGACCCTTTCTCCATGTCGTCCTCCCCATCGCTCTCCCATCCAACAGCTAAAAAGCTAAGGCCAGCTGCAGCTGAGACCTCCAGCAATAAAGCCCTTCTTCATGCTGATTGGCTAGTGCCTATGCCATACTGATTACTAAATATCTTGACTGTTACCCTATTATAGCGAATAAGGCCCAGAGGTTGAGAGCACTGCTGTCAAACCTGACACTCTTCCCAACCCCCATCCTGGCCACTGTTCATCCCTCGACAAGCACCTTCATCAGGCCCCTAGCTTAGGAAAGGAGCTGACTTGGAGGATGAGCATTTCCATGCCTATTCACCTACCTTTTTCAGCTAAGAGTTTCATAGGCATAAGTAATGCACTTCAGCTTCCCAGCTCCTCTGGCATCATGTTGGCAGGTATGGAAGCACATAATTTGCTTCAATAAGATGAGCAGGCCTCCATCTTGATCCTCTCCCCCGCCCCTATTCACACGGGCAGCCCCACAGCCTCTGACTCCCTTCCCAGGAAGTGAGAAGCTGAAGCAGGTAGAATAAGGAGGGCCTCTCAAGCCTCTCCAGCTGGGAGCAAGTACTTAACAAGCTGGGCTCTCCTGGGACAGCAGCTGCCGTCACTGATGCTTCTCTTACTTAGTCTTGAGAGTAAAGACTCCAGTTCCCCCTTGGGCTAAGTGAAAGGAGTGTTAGCACTTACAGAAACCTCTTAGGTGAGCCTGAAAGGCAGTCACCTAGGGGAATGTGTTTGGCAGGCAAGACTAAGCCAGAGGAATTAACTCCAGAGAGCCCTGCAGCAGGTTGGTGTCCCTGAGGATAAATCTCACAAGGACGTTTTTCTTGAAATAGAGCAATGTTAAATGATGATCAAAGCCACCTGCTGTTGGCCAGTCCATAGTATTGTGTCCTAGACCAGAGCAGAAACAAAATGTTCCCAGGAAGCCCTTCTGCCTATTGACCTATACTTTGACAAATGGAATGCAGCAGAGTTGGGATCAAAGATGATGGGATGGAGGAGCATTAGATTCACCCATCCAACCATCCATCCATCCATCCATCCATTCAGTCAACAACAGTTCATTCCTCACGTACTCTGGACCAGGCTCTATGAGAGGCAACAGAAATAAAGTAGTTACCAGGATAGATAAAAATACATATGGCCCTTACAGAATGCTGTTTCTTATTACTTTTTTCTGGATTTTGGGCTCCTTTCTGCTTTTCTCCCCTTTTATAATTAAATGTTCTATAGAAATATATAGAATAATAAAACCAATAACCATATACCCACCACCTAGCTTTTTAAAAAATAATTGAAACGTGCTGTGTGCTTCTCCCAGTCCCATTCCTTCCTTCACCACCTCCCCACTTCCTTCACAACCACTATCCTGAATTCCATGCTTATCACTCCCTGTAAATTTCCCAATCATGTACCATATGGAACTCTGAGTGCAGCTCATAGAGGTACTCAGTAAGCACTAGTCAAAGCAAATATTGCAACCTGGGGCCATAGATACCCTGCCTGAATATTTGAACTCCCATCTGGCTTCTGTCACTGGGACTCTAAAGCTTTGATTCATTGCTGGGAATTGAGATTTTGATGCACCAGCATGTCTGGTTTTGAGAAGTTTGAGTTTAAAGGGGTTTTTACAAGAGTTCTTCCAAGTACAGCTGTTTTAGGAGACCTTGTTGCTCCTGAGTAGAGAAAATATGGGTTGTGGCTCTGCCTGCATTGTTTGAATACAGGGTTTTCTACCTAGCTCTCCTCTGGGTGTTGTCTGGAGCCTCTGGGTAGCCAACTGCAAAAAGCAGAGTAGCTCCTCAACTTCTGAAACTAAAACAGATCTTGCTGCTGCTGCCACCAAATTCTTATAAGAACCTCGTGAAGAGTGCAGAGAAAAGTTATTTTTGTCCCCAGACTACAGATCAAAAAACTGAGACTCCAGATATTTCAATGCCTTGATTAAGGTCACATAATTAGTTTGAGATGGAAGGGAGACTACTGATTCTTCATCCAGCAATAACTGTCACCATTTACTGAGCACCTACTGTGTACCAAGCACTGTACATGCATTATGCCATCCAATCCTACCCAACCCTATGAATGCAGGTACTGCTATTATTCCATTTTAGGGATTAGAATTATGACTCACAGGTCAAATGGCCTGTCCAAGGCAACAAGAACTAGAACCCAGGACTCTAAATCCAAACCTTCATCTTAAATCACCCCATCCCTCTTCTTCAATAGCAACTGTAAGCACATAACATGGCTGAGGTTGGAGAGGCTGCACAAATGTGTGTGTGCTGCTGAGACCACAGGGCTGAGGATGGAGACAGGGGTGGGGGAATGCTTTAACTCAGGGGGTCAAGCCCTCCCAGAGAATAAGTGTTGGGTTGGCCAAAAAATTCGTTCGGGTTCTTCCATAACGTCTTAACAGAAGAACCCAAACGAACTCTTTAGCCAACCCATACAAGGGTCTTATCATCCAAGAAGTAGGGACGGAAAGGAAGGTGACTGAGAGTGTTCTGTACAGAGAAATCCAAAAAGCAAATCTACGCCTGCTGCAAGGGCGGCCAGACGCAGCCCAGCAACTTGTAAAAGAACCAAAGCTTGCAATGTGGTTCTGGATCATTGACATCAAAACACAATGATTATTTTGCATTCCCTAGATCTCTCCCTCTTCTTGAGTTTACTTCCAGTTTTGCTTGTCCTCACTCTAAAGGATACAGAGTCCAGAAGAAGGGGAACATGATTTCCAAAATGACCCCCACTTTCATCTTCTCTGTGGGAACAAGAGGACTCAGAGAGCTGACACCTTCCAGTGTTCCATGCTGGTATTTTTCCGAAGTTCAAAGGCAATTGCTTTCGGGGGTGGGGGTGGGGTACATACACACCCACAGATGCAAGCTAATTATGCAGATAGGGTCACTGCTGGATGGACAAGAGCTGCAGCCTGGTAAGGACTAAAAGGATGCCAGCCAAGACCCAGGGAGAAAGGCAAAATGCATTCGCAAAGGCCATTTTGTGTATCCTTGGTGAACGCTGTTAGAATCAATGCTAGCGTGACCGACCGACTTGATGAAGGCCACTTGCAATGTCAGAGTTTGACGGCTGTCAGTCGCACGTGTCCTAGAGGCCAGAGCCATCCTAATGTCCTTCCCATGAAAACAACTCCCTGGACCATCTGAGAGGATTGTGAGAACTATTTGCAGTCAGGAGACTCTCACAAATAAGCAAAAGCAAGCATGAATCAAAACATAAGGAGACAGCAAAAACGCCTGGGGGACCATAGAGGAATTCAAACAAATATCACCTTCAAAGGGTTGTACTTGGATCCCTACGCCTTCCCCACCCAGTTCCTTGGGAGATGTTTTCCATGTCTGTCTAGGAGAGAGCTGGAGGACCACACTGCCTGAGGTCTGCCTGAGGAGAACATGTCAGTCACAGCTCAAGAGAGATGGCACATGCTTCCATGACAAAGGACAGAGCAGTAAGACAGCCGGAAGGCGCCATACTGTTTGGAATGGAAGGCTAATTTTAGATATCAAAACCACATTTCCAAATATTCCATCCTGCACATTCTATTTATAAACTGAATTCTTTTTTAAGCTTACAGTCTTTTTAGATTTGGCAAATTTGATAGCTTGGACCTTCTTCATGGAGACCTCCAGTAAAGGACTAAATTTTAACACGTCAGTCAACAAGGATTTGGGGGTAGCTATTCTAGCTGTATTCCCAATCCACTAGAACTTTACAAGATATGGAGAAACAATATAATAGCTAGGGTGACGGGTTTTGGAACCAAATCATCTGGGGTTTGGTCCCAGCTTGTCACTTACTAGTTAGGTTTCCTTTGGCAAATGACTGAAGCAACTTGAGAAAGTTACACCACCTCCCTAAACCTGCTTTCTCATCTGTAAAATGGGAATCAGAACCTCCACCTCATAGGGTTCTCAGCAGGATTAAATGAGATCATGCTTGCACAGCTCTGATGGTGATACGGGGTACATCAAAGTGTTCAATAAATGGTAGCTATTACCCATAAGTGGGAATGGAGGGACAATTCAAAAACAGAGTACAAGAAAGAGCTAGGCTCAGAAGCAAGAGCAGGGAGTAATGAAGGAGTGTTTCAGCTGTCAGGAGAGCTCCACTAAGGCGAAACAGATTCTGAAAGATGGCAGCATGGAGAAATGAAGAGGAAACCACCTGGGCTCTGGAATCACATATCCCTGGGCTCAAATCCTGGCCCCACCACTTCTTGGCTGTCTGACCTTGGACCAAGTTAACTAACCTCTCTGAGACTTTCTTTACTCATCTGAGGAGTGAAAACAATAATCAACACTTCACAGAGTCATTGGGAAGATTAAGTAAGACAGATAGGCCAGATGCTGGCGTGCAGAAGGGACCCTAGCAGTGAATTCTGCAGTCATGACAAAGGCAGGTGATCAGGAGAAATGCTAAAATAAGAACAGAATCTTCTTACTACCATTCATTACACGTCTACTAAATGCCAGGGACTGAGCTAACCCCTTAGAGGGTCATTTACAGGGTGGTTAAAAGCACAGTGAGTCAGGTGACCGGGATTCAAATCCAGGCTCTGCGTTTCCTCCCTGTGTGATCACGGGGAAGTCATTTAATCTTCCCAAACTTTAGTCCCCTTGCTTGTAAAATGCAGGTTCTAACTGTGCTTTCCTTGAGTGGTTTGGTGGGGACTAAAAGAGATAATGGGCATGAGGTCATTAGCACAGTGCCCAGCTCTTAGAAAATGCTCTGTGACGTTAGCTATCATGACTGTTTACATGCCTTTTCTCATTTAACATTCACAACAATCCCATGAGTTGGGTGTTATTGTCCCCTATTTATGGATCAAACAGATCTGAGGCTCTGAGGATAAATCACTTGTCTAAGGTCACAGAAAGGAAGCAGTGGGGCTGGCTCTGTAAGACTAGAAATCTCAGCTTCTTTGTTCTCTTCACTTTTCAGATCAGCTGGTCAGTGGCACCAGGGTTGAGGAAATATGACAGTTATTTTTAAATGTATCTCATGCCATAACCCTCATCAGTCTTTTGTCTTCTGGTTGTCCCTATCACCTCACCTCCTCATCTGTTGAAGGTTTGAGGTTTAAGGTCATCTGTGACCCTGAATGCAGCCGGTGGGCACCTTGGTGCTGCCCCTCTGGGGACTCACTTGCGGCTTCACAAGGTTGACAAGGTTTATGAAATGTCCATTCTGATTTGCAAATAGGTCTGACATGGACATGCTTCCAGCTGGCTGGTGATTTCGATAACAACCCCTCCTCCTCGGTGCTAATTAACAGAAATTAAATGTCCCTGGCACACTCTGTAATTCAGAAAATGCATGTGCTGATTAGTTAATCCCCAGCTGGACACGCCATTATGACCAAGGGGCTCCAGGCCAAAGTCCTAGCTCTCATTCCATCTCCATTTAAAGTCACAGAATGTTTTCTTCCTGGGTAGAAATCAGTGTCACCTCATTCATTTATTCATTCATTTTCATTCAACAAATACTGATTGAGCATCTATGTGTGTGAGGTTTTGTCCCATACAGTTGGGATACAGCAGTGAACAAAGCAAGTAATGTTCCTGCCTTCATGAACGGGAGTAAATGGTAAACCATTAAACACACAGGATTGTTTCTATATGACAGATGTTATGAAGGAAACAAAGAGGTGGGACGGAGAATGGCTGGGGGGGGTATGCACTACATTGGGTAGGGTGGCCAGGAAAGGATTCTCCAAGGAGGTGAGATTTCAACTGAGATTTGAAGACTGAGAAGGAATCGGACATGCAGCATAGTGAGATAAAGAGGAACAAGCTCAAAGTGTCAAGGAAATTCATTCATTTATCAAACATTTTTGATCATACATTCAATATGTGTTGAATGAACAATTGGAGAATAAATGAATCCTCTTTTTCCTGCCAAGAAGGACCTTCACAGGAAAGATGAACTTATGGGCGATGCCACAAGCTTAGAGGCAAGTTACTTCCATTTTCTCCAGCCCTGTTTCACCTCTCAAACAAGGGACTTGGCTCAGGCACTAGCATTCCAGGACTGCAGGATCTTAAGTACTCACCTTCCAAAGGGACTGGCCCTCACAGCTCTTTAAAGCCATGATTCTGCAGCAAGCAAAAAGCAATGTCATTTTTCTAAGCAGTCAAAATGGTTGTTTCGAATTATGTAGACAAGGCATAAAACATCATCTGCTTTGTTATCATTAGGATATATGTATTGAATTCCCCACGCCCACTTACTCATTCCAAGAATATTATTATTAGTTGCGAGTCTCCCTCTCCCCTTCCCTCCCTCCCTCCCTCCTCCTCCCCACCCCCCCATCTCCTTCACTCTCTTCCGCTCACCTTTCTCTGGCCTAGCAGTAGAGAGCCCAGGCTATAGAATCAGAACACCCATTGTATCTCAAGTGTGACTCACTGTGTGACTCTGAGCAAGTCACTTCACCTCTGTGAGTCTCAATTTTCTCATCTGTATAATAGGAAGAATAATAGAGGCCCTCTCCTGACAATCATATAAAGTAAATACTGAGCTATTGTTATCCTCATTTTGTGGATTAGGATGTAAAATTCTAAGAACTCTATTCAGGTTTTTAAGGCAAAAGAGACTCCGGTAATGAGTGTGACCATGAGCCAGTTTAATGATCTGTATCCACCACCTGTAGGGTTTTCCATTCTTTGAGATAATCAAGAACCAGGAACATAATAAATAGCCTTGAAGAGGTCTCTTAATTTATAGTAATACTTTTGAGCCAACAATGATAGACAGACCCCCTGCCTTGTGCCAGACACTTTTATGTGCTTTACTTATATTGACTGATTTTAAAATCTCACTACAACCATACAAAGTAAATACTATCACTATGCCCATTTTACAGGTAAAGAAACTAAGACCTAGAGAGATTAAATAGTTTCCATGGGGTCATACAGTTGGGACTTGGTGGAGCTTGGGAATAAACCCAGGCAATCGGACCCCAGTGGATGCTGCTAGCTGCTTGCCACCTCATTTAAGATGAGACACAAAAGCTTTCCTGCAGACATCAGGGTTTTCTACTTCAAGCAGACCTGTCCCCTGAGTGCTCAATAAGCAAAGCATTATTACCTGCCTAATCCTAAAACCCCTGGCCTGTGGACACAGGACTGATAAGAGCTGCTACCCAGTACTGTACAACGCCAGCCATAGGTAAATTCACCCCTCCTGCCACTGATGGGATTTTTGAGTGTCCGTTAAAATGTCAGTGGATCTTAGAGTTGAAGTTCTTTCTACATCATTTAGCACAACCTGGAAGATCAGATTCATGTGGCAGCTGGCCTTCCCTTGGCAGTTACTTCCTTATTACTTCCCTGTCCCTGCGCTCACCCTCAGAAATGCTACATCACAACAAAGGTAGTTAAAGAGCTAACAAACCACCACTACTCCCTTGAGATCCAGAAGCAGTTGTCTCAAATCACCTTGCCTCCAGTCTCGGAGGGATATGCCCCCAGCTGCTGATGCCAGGCCTGATGTGCAGATCAAAGCAGCCATTTCCAGGCCCCCTGTGATAGCAACGGGTTGACCCATATCCAGAGGCAGGTGCCCAGCATCAGTGCCGGTACCCACTTAGGCACAGGGAGGAGAAGCAGACTATGTCTAACACAGGTGTCTTCCCTTTTTAGGGATAAAAGTTGTGAATAGCAGGCTGAAACTCCTGCCCATGTTTGGGGGTGTACGATGGAGACAGCATAACTCCAAATCCTGTGTAACTTATCGTCATGATGGAACGCAGAATGCGTCCTCATAATCACAGGCTTTCTATTCATTCCTGCTTCTCGCGTTGAATAGGAAGCGGCCACCTGGAGCCTCCAATGGCTCTTACTTGCTGTTATTCTGAGTGGAGCACGTAAGTCCTGTCTTGCATCGGCAGGCCCTGAGAGCACAGAGAAGCTCAGTTGTTAGCCCAGATGTGGCTGCCTGCTTGAAAGCTCAGGCTCCTTCTGTATACTTAGTCTCTGTAGCCACAATTCATGCTTCTGCCTTTGGAAAGTGGGTTTTGATCAGACTCCCAAAACCGATACTTCCCATAAACTTTGCTTGCAAGATCCAGCTGTCCTGTGCCACCCCGCAAAGAATGAACCTGTCTGTGATCATCACTAAAATTTCCCCAAAGACAAAACTGGCCTGTTAAATCAGCAGGAGTCGTTGGATAGAAAAGGACTCAGGCTCCAAATGAAAGACATTGGGCAGGAGATAGAAAACTCCCTCTCCTACTTATTTCCTGTTTTACTGGGTTTTCATGGGAATTCACTTGTGGACAAACTCCGAGCCTGGGTCTTTTAGAAAGCAAATCTTTTTAAATGTTATTGGACCAATTTCCCATCATCCTTTTAGCCTTCTCCTGTCCCCCTTCAGCATGGTCAGTTGGGACTTCATTTGCACTCAGAAGGGCCAAGAGCCAAGCACTGGCAGCAAAGTCACAGAGAGCAGCCAGCTCCTGTGATGCCCATCCAAACCGCCTGCCCTCACCTGGACAAGGGGCAGCTGGAAGTGTTGGCTGCACTTCCTTCTGAGCATCCTCAGCCTCGGGAAGAGAAGAGGCACCAGGGGCTAGGCAGGAAGGGGAGGACATTGGCTACATGTGTGGGGATGACAGGAATGCAGGTTGGGTTTGGAAATCAAAACTAAAATATTTGAGGCTTTGGAGAAATTCTGGGGGCTCGTGAATTTTAACTTTATGTTTTAAATAATTTCAGACTTTTAGAAATGTTGCTAAAATAGTACAAGGAATTCCTGTATACCCTTCAGGACTAGGTTCCCTAGATATTAACATTTTACTATGTTTGTTTTGATCCTCTCTTTTATATATGTAGGTACATATATATTAATTAATTATTAAATTAAAATTTAATATAAATTATATATATAATTTTTCTGAACCGTTTGGAAGTAAGCTAAAAATCAAGTGCCCGTTTTCCCCTAAACATTTCAGTGTGTATTTCCTAAAAACAAGGGTGTTACGTAATCACAATGCAATTACCAAAATCAGGAAATTAACACTGATATAGCACTATTAACTACAGATCTTATCCAATTGTCCCATTCTTTTCCTTTACAGAGAAAACAGATTTTCATGTCTTGTCTAGGATCCCATCTAGGACCACATATTGCATTTGTCATCTCTTTAGTTTCTTTTAATCTGGAACAGTTCCTCAAGATTCATTGTCTTCCATGATCCTGGCATTTCAAAGAATATAGGCCATTTATTTTATAGAATGTCTCTCAATTAGGCTTTGTCTGACATTTCTTAATCAATAGATTCAGATTATTCATTTTTGGCAGTAATGGATGATAATCCTTACAAATAATCAAATAGGAATCCCTGAGTCCATACTATACAAAGAAATGAGGGAGAAGGAAAAGCTCTTCCTTACAGTACAGGGCCAACTAAAAATTGTAGAAGGAATGATGGAATTTTTTGAAATCCCAGTTTGACAACCACTGCAGTAACAATTGGTTCGAGCAAAAGTCATCAATGGATTAAAACTAGTGTATCAGAGAATCTCCTCAAAAGATACTTACTAATCACAAATGGGAAAATAACAATTTTATAGTGAAGAAAGCTGGTAGACAACCACCTTAACCAAAAGATCAAAGTTAGCATCTCCAGTAATGGGGAAGTAGATAGTGTGTACCTCCCGATATGACGAACGGAGGACACGACATCTCTTTTGTGAAATGAAAAGACAAATTCCTGCCCAAAAGACTTAAGAATTTTAAAGAACTACAGTTCTAACCAGGCTGCATTCACACACAATAGATTCTAAAATCCTTTTCACCTTCACAGACCCCGCCTTGGAAATCTTCCCAGGAGGAGCTAGCAATAACCGGTTACTGAAGAGAGCAAATCGTCTGCTTGAATGGAAACCGCTCGGTACAGAGCTGTGGACCATGTGATACTCCTTGGACATCAGGGATGGTACAGGAATACCAGTAGGCTGGCCTCCAAGACAGCAGGGTAATAGGAGAAAAAGCAAATGTGTCTTCCCACAGTATCAATGGGTGGCAGGCCAGGTTGGAGAAAAGCACGTGAGTCATGTGCCGCTACACGTTACGCCAGACTCCTGGCCCTCCTGTTATTCTGTTCTGCTGTCAAAGCCAAACTTTGTCTTGCCAATTTCTCACACCTTGGCACCTAACTGACAAATGAAAAGACCGAACATCAAATGCCTCCCAACACTGTGTCTGGCCTATTGCTCCAGCTCAGATTTAGAGCAGTACAGGGGATGGCATAATATTCTCCTCTCAGATGTTCAAGCCAGAGAGGCTAGTGCTTCTTCACAATGTCCCCAGCCTTCACTCCCTCCCCTGACTGTGCATCCTGCATCATGCCACCACATCCACATTCTTTTCCATTCCAATTCCGTTCTGTCTTTCCACCCTGATACTTTCTGATCCAGAGGGTTCTTGTTAGAATATACCAATCAAGGAAATAAGGACTTAGTACATAAATAATCTCAGACAAGAAACATGCATGATGTTATAAGGGAGATGCCACAGACTGCAGTGCTATTTCAAGTCTAAAGATATAAAAATCAGTTATAACCATGCAGGCTTTTTTCTTCAGAAATAAGTCATCTTAAAAGAGTCAAAAGAAGATATTCTACCCCTGTTTTTTCAAAAAGACTATAATTTAAAATATAAATTTTAAATTACCTGTGCTGGGCTTCCCTGGTGGCGCAGTGGTTGAGAGTCCGCCTGCCGATGCAGGGGACACAGGTTTGTGCCCCGGTCCGGGAAGATCCCACATGTGGTGGAGCGGCTGTGCCCGTGAGCCATGGCCGCTGAGCCTGCGCGTCCGGAGCCTGTGCTCCGCAACGGGAGAGGCCACAACAGTGAGAGGCCCGCGTACCGCAAAAAATAAATAAATAAATAAATAAATTATCTGTGCTAACCTGAGAGATTGTACAGATAAATGAAATGCACAAATACCCCCAGACTCTTTGAGCCATGTGTTTTCATCTTCTCCCCCATCTTAAGACATCAATAAGAGTTTCATTTCTAAAAGCACATGCCACCTTGATTATCAAAGACAATGACAGGAATGCAGCATGATTTGGATATGTATTGAAGATGGTTTTGAAGTTCAGTATCATAATTTTGCACTGAAGCATCCCCAGTCTTTCATCCAGTCCTGCTGGTAAGGAGCCAAGCCAAACCATGAGCTGAGTAAGGACTGTATTTTGTGGTTACAGAAATGTTTTCCTCTGTGTGAAGCTGTCACTTGCAGGGCTCAAACTGGCACCTGTGTCTTAATGGGATGACTAACTTGATGGACTTCTTAATCATAGCCTTCTCTTGGTTAACCCCAGGGGAAGGTGATAATAGGCAACAAGAAGCCCCACAGCATTGGCTTTATCTGCCAAGACGTGAGTGAGAAGCAAGAGGTATGATGAGACCACAGAAAGGCCAATGCAGTGACGACATCTCCTTCTTACATGTGGTCCATGATGGTACTGCCAATTGTCGGTCATCCCTTTTCTCTGAACTACTGTGACTAAATGTTGGTTCCATTTCCTCTGGGATGAATTTGGGTTTGGCTGGCTCCTCAGAAGCAATGAATAGAGAGATGCTGCCTTCAGATTCTGGCATCTACTTGTTACAGTCATGAGGCCTTACAACCCACCTATAGATAGGTTTCAAAGACTTCACTAGCCAGGGCAAAGTCATAGAGTGTCAGAGTTGGAAGGAATTTTAGTTTTATAGGTGATATACAGAAAGGTTAAGTATAGGCAAGCTGTCCACACGAAAGCAAGTTGTATAAGCTGGGTGGGGATGGGGGAACAATACAGCTTTTAACGCCCAGAAACCATTAGACCACATTGGCTAATTATAGCTTTGTCCCCAAGGGCCTCTCGCTCAGACTTTCTTCTTCTTAGACTGGCTTCCCCCTCTCACATTTAGAATAACAGGAAACCACCACTCCTAATTTTTACATTTGCTGTTTTTTCTTCTCTGGGAACTTTCCATGTCTTATAGTTTCATGGAGGGTTTTATGAAGATTTTGATTTCCTTTGAAACTGCTTAGCCAAATAAACAAAATATTTTTTTTCTAAAGCACAAAATGAAGACTATGATTTGTTCCCACCCAAACTCAGAAGCATAAGAAAAGCTCCCCCATTTGCTAAAGTTTTCATCTCCAGACTGTGAGCTCCAGCACATATATTCCAAATTGTCGTGGGTCAAAAAGTGCTGGAGGTGTTGGGAATGCAGCCAAGGATGAAGTAGAAGGATTAGAATGAGGTCAGCCCAGAAATGCACTGGAGAATAGTCTGCTAACCATGAAGTCTGAGTTTCATCTTCTGGAATTGTTGCTTCTTATTACTGCATGCTGGGTCAGGGGGAGAGGGTGTTGTTTAGGGGGAAAAAGGAGGAAAGAGAAAATGAAAGAGGAGAAAACTTCACTCTTCCATGGAAATATCAGCAGAAAATCTATAGGCTCTTGTGTCTCTGCTTCTTTTTTCAGTACAATGTTTTTAATAGACCAAAAGACAATCTTTATGATGTAATAGGTATGTGAATAATGTTTATAAAAAGGGTATATATAACATGTTAGTCATTATCAACTATTGTACAAATAAACCTTAGATATGTAAAATATATAAACATATAAAAATTATTTTATAGGGCAGTGGACACTTTTCATATCTTCGTTCCAAAAAATAGAGAGTTCCAGGGCTGGCATCTTATTCTTCATTAGTATATTGCACTGTAAAGCCAAAAGGTTTGGTGGGGTTTCATTTGTTTGCTTTCTGGTTTTGTAATTTATAATAATCTGAATGGATTACTTTGAAATGTCTGTTGCATATGTGTTGGTATTGTTTGCCCACACGGAGTCATCAGAGATCCATCCCACATTTTGCATCCTGGAAAATCAAAAGGAACTTTCTAGTGAGAAGAAAAACACAGAGAAGCCTCCACTGTTGGGTAACTCAAATTTGTACCTCTGACAGCTTCTTGTAAGTCTGAGGAAATGGGAAGTTTAAGATCAAATGTGTTGTCTCTCACTTAAGCACTGGGCGTTGGATAACTTTTCTGCTGGGAAGCAAGTACATATTTTTGTTAAGTTCTTTCTTCATGGACTTGATATGTTCTAGGGGAAACTAGAAGTCATGGCCCTAGGCCACCTTTCTTCAGGACTACTCTCCACCATCCGTTTTCAAAGAACCATCCACATATTAATTCTCTGATGTTCCGTGATTCATTGGCAAACTCAATGCTTTCAGAGCCCAGAGTTTTATTTGTTTGGGTTTGTGCCTCCAAATAAGTGTTAAGTTTGCTCTACCACTGAGACTGATCAGAAGAAGCAAAGGGGAAAAGGGAGCTCCCTTGCTGGAGAGGTTCGCTTGCACCTCTGACCACCTCTGACCACAGCCAAGAGAAGCACTGGGCCAGTAGCCGGTGTGTGAAATGCCATCTTCTCTTCGCACAGTGAGGGGTCATCGTGTGAGAGTGGAGAGGTCACCCAAGTCTCTTTTGCCAAAAATGCATATTGTTCCCAGCTGTAAGCTTGTGAAGCACAATATGTGTTTTTGCATGAAACAATAAAAGAGGTTTATTTTCACTTAATAGACCCGTCCCTCAGGCCTGGTGTTTTCAGTAGCTGGCTTGGAGCAGGGAGTACTTTATCATGTATTAAACGTCAACATTGCGCATTTTATTGTTCCCAAAGAGCTTTGGCCCCTGGCAGCTGCCCTGGACATCCAAAAGGAGGGCTGAGAGGAGTCCTTCGTCAGACAGGAATTGCTAGTTTCAGTGGGGATGGCTGAGCGCAGGGGTGAGTGACACTTCCCCTCAACACTCACCAGGCTGAGTTGGCCTCCCTAGAGCAAACTCCGGTTTGTGCAACCACGAGGGCCCAAGAAGGCCTCTTAGCCAGAAACTTTCTCTGCTTACTTAGTGCAGGAGTTAGTAGCACAGCCTCAATAGCCTGACTGCCTGTCACTTACCAGCTGTGTGGCCTTGGGCAAGTTACTTAACCTCTCTGTGACTCAGGTTCTTGTCTGGAAAATGGAGCTGTAATACCTCCTTCCTGAGGGATGTTAAGGATGAAATGTCTTAAAACAAGTAGAGTGCTTTGAACAGTGCCTGGCAATACAAGCACTCAATACAATTCATGTTTTACCACCTTCATAATGTTTGCTCTATCCACCAACCAATTATATTATTATTTACCTAATGTTCTTCTTTTAATTAACTCAATTTTAACCTAAAACTTGATAGAAAACTTTATATCCCAACTGTAAATGGAAAATTATATCATTTGCAGCAAATATAAGGTAACAGTAAATAGTAATAATAGCTGATATTTACCAAGTCCTTGCTCCTTCCCAGCCATTGTGCTAAGTGTCTTGACTTGTTAAAATACTCACAACCCTATGAGGACAGTACTGTCATTTTACAGAGGAGGAAACTGAGGTACTAACAGATTAGCAAATTTTCCTGTAGTTACACAATTAGTAAATGAAGGAGGAAGTTCAGCTTCAGACCCCAAGCTCCTCAGCATTGCTCTGTGCTGCCATGTTAACAAGAACAAAAGTATTCTATTCCCATGGTAGATGGTTGGTGAATTAGCTTCCTAGGGCTGCTGTGGTAACAAAGTACCACAAACTGGGTGGCTTAAAACAACAGAAACTTATTCTCTCACAGTTCTGTAGGTCAGAAGTCCAAAGTCAAGATGCTGGCGGGGTTGTGCTCCCTCCAAAACCTCTAGGAGAGGATCTTCCCTTGTCTCTTGCAGCTTCAGGTAGCCCAGGCATTCCTTGGTTTGTGGCAGCATCACCCCAATCTCTGCCCCCATCTTCACATGGCTGTCTTCCCTCTGTGTGACTACCTCTGTGTCTCTTCAAGGACAGCAGTCATGTTGGATTAGGGCCCACCCTAATGACTTCACCTTAATTACATCTGCAAGACTATTTCCAAATAAGGTCACATTCACATATATGAGGAATTAGGATTTCAGTAGTTCTTTTGTGGGAAGGGGTTGGGGGGGCATAGTTCAACCTGTAACAGTGGCCCACCTATGGCTTTGAATTTGGGGCTGAAAATTTACAAATGCTGGAGAGCTGTTCATGATCAGCAACAAGCTGAGACTTTCTCCTTTATGCCAGTCAGGACTGAAGGAGTCAGGACAAGGGAAGGACAATGCTCCTGCATTACAGTGATATTTAGGGCCCAGTCCAGGTGCTAACTGATTCACTTTGCTGTACACCTGAAACTAACCCAACATTGTAAATCAACTATAATCCAATAAAAGTTTTTAAAGATAATAAAAAAATAAAATAAACCGTCTTCTGCCCCATCATTGGTACTTTGGGAAAAGAGGCTTAGCTTAGCCATATAATAGTTCTTCCAGCTTCCCAGACATCTCTTGTGAAAGGGGAAGATGGGGGAAAATGCAGCCTTCCAAAACTCCAGGCAGGGTGATGGAGGGTAAAAAACTCACCTCTCGAATCTGCCTAATATGGCTGGGCTGGGATAGCAAATTCAGACAAATAACAGAGTCTTCAACGGGGGTACGTGTAAAGAAAGGACAACAGTAAAGACAGTAGTGGGAAATCATTTATTTTCATACTATTTCAGTGAAACCTTAAGAACAATCTCTGTACTAAGAGGGATTTGAGAGTAGGGTGCAGGAAAGTGAGGAGGAGATTTCTTGCTCTGTCAGATAAGATTTTCCTTAGTCGAAGGGGCCGCATAGATTTCGTACAGTTGGGAGGTCCTCAACTTGAGCTCCCGGGCCACTTGGCAGATGGAAAAAGGCCAGCAGCAGTGCACTGCCAGCCAGTCCTCGCACAGCGTGCCCTAGGGGAGACCGGGTCTCTGTTCTGGCTCAATCGTACAGGCTCAGTTCCCTTTCCCAGGAACCTCTGCAGTATTACCTCATGGCCCATCCCACCCACTGCCCCCAAGATCCGCCACCACCCTGAAGTCATCGCCCAGGGACACGACTCCACCGCGTTACCCAAGTGCCGAGCAGCTCGACTGCTAATCAATCCTTGCAATTCAGAGACTTGCCCTCAAGACTTCATACCTGAAACCACTGTCTCACTGACAGAAAATTCTCTGTCAACATCTTTTTATTTCCTCTTAGAACTTAATGTTTATAATTATTTTATTTACTTTTTTGGAGTAATAAATGCACATGGTCCAAAATTCCCACAGTAAGAAGGGATAGGAAATAAAAAGTAAATCCCCCCCTTCTACAGCTCTCACGAGCCACCCAGTTACCTGTCAGGGGGCTACCATCGTTGGTAGTTCTTATATACACTTCCAGATAAATTCTATGTCTAGGCAAATATATAGATACATACAGATATATACACATTACATTTTACCTACATATATATAGTCTTTTTAAGTAAATCGTTACATACTTATACACCTTACTCTTTTGTTCACTTAAAAATATATCTTAGGGATCATTTCACATGAATATATAAAAAGATGCCTTTAACTAATGAGAACCTACTGTACAGCACAGGGAATTCTACTCAGTGCTCTGTGGTGACCTAAATGGGAAGGAAATCCAAAAAAGAGGGGATACATGTATATGTGTGGCTGATTGACTTTGCTGTACAGCAGAAACTGACACAGCAGTGTAAAGCAACTATACTCCAATAAAAAACAAATAAAATAAAAAGATGCCTTCTTATCTGTCCACATCTTAGTAGGTATGACATGTCTGTCCTCAATCTCTCATTGTACCTCAGTCTCAGCTGCACAGGAAATTGGCTCTTTGAAGGGTCCCCAGGGAACCCCCAAAGTGAATTCTGTATATGCTGATGGGCTACATTTTAAGTGAGATTATCCCAAGTGTATCCTCCAAATTTGGTGCACTTCTACCTATCATCTTCTCTGGATGTAATAAGAGACAGAGAAACAGAAGTGGCCAACGATCTACATTATAATAGGTCCCCCTTGGAAATACCCTTCACAATGTGGCATTTTCGTTAATATACATCCTAGTAACAAATGAAGTCAGAAATTTCTTCCCTTTCCTTTCTCAAAGTATTCCACTAAGTGTGGTGTTTTTAAGCATCCTCACCCACACCTCATTTTTTTAAAAAAATCACAGGTTTGAAAGGCATCCAGGTTCTCATACAGATCCAGCTTCACATATATATCCAAACACACTTACCCGTATTCTATGTCTCTCTCTGGTGCCAATTCTTAGTGCAAAGGTGGACCCAGGTAACAATGGCCAACAAAAACACTCTCCATAATGCCTGGCGATGTCACACTCAAGACACATGGGACAAATGAGACCACAGAAACCTGTCAATAACCACATAAAAGCAAGCTCAGGTTCTCAGTTGTGCTTGGAGCAACTTCACATCTCAAAGAGCATTTATAGCCCTATGCCATCAATTTAATACTGCATTGTCCCCCTGCAATCAGGGACTGAGAATGAATAACCAATTTGCAAAACTCACTATATGAGAATTGCCATAACTGAGCCACACCAAAATTGTCTTCTTTTGTTAAACACTGGCAAAGCTGAACCTGCTACAATTCTGATAACGTTCACTACAGTAACTTTTTTCTGTCAAGAGAAAAGCATTAAATAATTTTTTATAGTTGTAACATAACTGTTGCTTCTCTTATGTTCATCTATCTAATTTCAATATTTAAAATAGACACAGTATAAGATACTTTTGAACAGCAGGCGTCTTCTTCTATAAATGTGATTGAAAGCTCTTATATGGTACACTGATTCTGCCTGCTATTCTTATAAGGACTTTATTCTATTTCTCAGGCCAGAAGGTTTCTCTAATGTTTGCAGTTGCATGGAGCCACTGACATCTGCCAGTTTTAATCTGTAAACTAGTAGAGGCTTGGTTCCTTGAACATCAGCTGGAAACAGTTGGTCATTTATTCATTCATTCATCTTTAACTACTGATATTGTTTCCTACACATCCTGCATGAACCATTAACACAGAGGTTCTCTTTTAAATACGTTTTGGGTCACGGAACCTTTTGAGAATATGGTGATAGCTATGAACTTGCTCCTGAAGGGGAGAGAAAAATACATGAACACAGACATGCAAAATTGTGCATTCAGTTTCACAGGGTTCAAGGATCCATTGAAAACTATCACTGGACCACAGGTTAAGAACCCCCGGTAAACGATTAAGATGCTATATCATTGCAAAAGATGACAACCTTGACGAATACAAATAATTTGAACTATGAAAGAGCAAAAAAACTAACCATAACCTTTAAAAATGTATTCAATAAATGTTATTGAGGCATAATTTATAAACAAGAAAATGCACAAATCATAAATGTTCAGTTGGATGAGTTCTGACAATTATATTCACCCACGTAACCAAACGTGTAGAACACTGCCATCACCCCAGGGAGTTCCCGTGTGCCCCTTCCCAGACAATCCCAGTCCTCCCACCCCCACTCCAGACATATCACTATTCTGATTTCTATTCCCATAGATGAGTTTTACCTCGATTTGGACTTCGTATAAGTGGAATCATGTTTACTTTTGTATCTGACTTCTTTTGTTCAACATCACGTTTCTTGAGATTCATCTATGTTGTTATGTATATCTGCAGTTTGTTCCTTTTATTGTTGAGTAGTATTACCAATGTATAAATGTTCTACAAATTGTCCACTCTCCCACTGTTTATTCCATTTTTTGCTACTATGAATAAGCACTATGAATATTCATATACAAGTCTTTACGTGGACAAATATTTTCATTTCACTTGGGTGGATTCCTGGAAATGGAATTGCTAGGTCATGGGGTAGATTTATGTTTAATTTTACCAGAAATTTACAAAGAGTTCTCCAAAGTATTTGTACCATTTTACCCTCCCACCAGCAATGTATGAGAGTTTGTTGTTCCACATCCTCACCAACATTTGCTATTGTCAGCCTTTTTTATTTTATCCATTCTAATGAGTGTGAAATGGTAGTGTTCATAGCCTTCTAGTGCACCAGACACAAAGGCTCACATGCCATGTCACTAGCATACTAGAATTCCTTGTCAAACACCTGTCTCTGTTGCCTCATCCCTCCCTCCCTCTTCAACAGTGAGGAGTGCAGAGTCCCACTCCCAAATTCAGTGACAAAGAAGCAGAAATCTAGGAATGCTGTTTTATCTTAGAACCTCCAAGAGATGTGCCTGGACTCTGGACTTCTCCAGTTTCATATAAGAGGTGAGATAGAACATGTGCATGGAGGGCATGAGGACTGGAGTGGGGAGGGGTACAAGGAGCAGCCTATCTGAGAAACAGAACATCTATTTCATCAGGAATCTTAAGAAAATCACAAAATCATGTATTATAGGCATCACTTGGCCCAAAGCAAACACTAAATTCATCCTTGATTAAGTCTGAGATGTTTTGTCCCACATTTAAAAAAAATCATGACTCCTAGCGAGATCAGCAGGTCCCACTCAGCACTGACAACTGGTATAAACAGGTCAGAGGACAGCAAATGGCCCATGAACATGCAGTGAGTTCACAGTGGTAATACTGTATGCAACCCTGAATTAGAGGACTTTGAAATCATGGCACATAAAAATCAATCAAAACTTATGCATGAATTACAAAATACTGTAGTGTATATCCCTGCAGATAAAAAATTAATCAAAAGTTGCATAATTATACAGCTAGCAAGCTAAGTGAGTAATAAATTGTCTTTACCCAATTGCCTGAGCTGCACCACTTTAACTGGCAGAGAGAAATACCCACCATCCTCAATAAGCATATTGTAAAGAAGTTGTTTTGTGCACTGAAACTCCTGTACCTTATTTTTATGACTCATATAACACATGCTGTTAATTTTATTTTTAAGCCTTTCCATTTGTATATCCAGGTTATCTAAGTGTTCATTATGAGGGAGTACTAGATACTGAGGAAACACACCCAAAATTCAATTACCTTGGGACAGAAGTCAGACATGATAAAAAATAAAATAAAACTATAAAAGCCAAAGTTTTATTATATAATAGATAATATTTATACAGATTTCACCATGTGCCAAGCCCTGCTAAAAGTACTTTACATTTAGTAACTCATTTAATTCTCACAACAATCCTATAAAATTTACTATTATTAGGCCCATTTTACAGATGAGCAAACGAATGCCCAGAGGACTTAAACCATCTGCCCAAGTTCATACATTTGTTAAGAAGGGGTAGAGGTCACGTTTGAACTCAAGTAGTCTGGCTCCAAAGTTTTAACTACTACACATACCACATATGCCCAAATGTTCTCATGTTTTATGTATTTAATTAGTAAACAATTGTGGATTTGTGTGTTCTAAGACACTGCCCTCGCTACCACTGTTTGGTATTTATTCCTTTGGAGAGTCTGAAATCATGCAACTTCTTTAGGAAAGATCCTTGGGTCAGGTGTACCGAGATGGAGTGCTGTGGGATAAACACTGTGCTCAACAAGAGATGCACAAGGGTAGGATGATGGAATCCTTTGTCTTCAGGGGGCGCTAGGAGGAAATTTCGCTAAATAAATCACAGACCAAGGATAAGTATCCAGAACATACAAAGAATTCCTGAAAATCAATACATCAAGGATTAAACAGAAGAAGAAAATGAACACAAGACATGAACAGGTAAAGAACAAATACAAATGACCAAGAAAAAACACGAAAAGCTGCTCAATGTCATTAGTAATCAGGGAATTGCATACTAAGACGATCAGAAACCATTTATTACCTATAAGAATGCCAAATTTTTCTAAGGTGTTTTTATTTTTGAATTTTGTTTTATTTATTTTTTAATACAGCAGGTTCTTATTAGTCATCAATTTTATATACATCAGTGTATACATGTCAATCCCAATCGCCCAATTCATCCCACCACCACCACCACCCCCCTGCCGCTAACCCACCTCGGTGTCCGTAAGTTTGTTCTCTACATCTGTGTCTCACTTTCTGCCCTGCAAACCCGTTCATCTGTACAATTTTTCTAGGTTCCACATATATGTGTTAATATACAATATTTGTTTTTCTCTTTCTGACTTACTTCACTCTGTATGACAGTCTCTAGATCCATCCACGTCTCAACAAATGACCCAATTTCGTTCCTTTTTATGGTTGAGTAATATTCTATTGTATATATGTACCACATCTTCTTTATCCATTTGTCTGTCGATGGGCATTTAGGTTGCTTCCATGACCTGGCTATTGTAAATAGTGCTGCAATGAACATTGGGGTGCATGTGTCTCTTTGAATTATGGTTTTCACTGGGTATATGCCCAGTAGTGGGATTGCTGGATCATATGGTAATTCTATTTTTAGTTTTCTAAGGAACCCCCATACTGTTCTCCATAGTGGTTGTATCAATTTACATTCCCACCAACAGTGCAAGAGGGTTCCCTTTTCTCCACACCCTCTCCAGCATTTGTTGCTTGTAGATTTTCTGATGATGCCCATTCTAACCGGTGTGAGGTGATACCTCATTGTAGTTTTGATTTGCATTTCTCTAATCATTAGTGATGTTGAGCAGCTTTTCATGTGCTTCTTGGCCATCTGTATGTCTTCTTTGGAGAAATGTCTATTTAGGTCTTCTGCCCATTTTTGGATTGGTTTTTTTTTGTTTTTTCCTGTGGTATGCGGGCCTCTCACTGTTGTGGCCTCTCCCGTTGCGGAGCACAGGCTCCGGACGCGCAGACTCAGTGGCCATTGCTCACGGGCCCAGCCGCTCCGTGGCATGCGGGATCTTGCAGGACTGGGGCACGAACCCGTGTCCCCTGCATCAGCAGGCAGACTCGCAACCACTGCACCACCTGGGAAGCCTGGGTTGTTTGTTTTTTTAATATTGAGCTGTGTGAGCTGCTTATAAATTTTGGAGATTAATCCTTTGTCCATTGATTCATTTGCAAATATTTTCTCCCATTCTGAGGGTTGTCTTTTCGTCTTGTTTATGGTTTCCTTTGCTGCGCAAAAGCTTTGAAGTTTCATTAGGTCCCATTTGTTTATTTTTGTTTTTATTTCCATTACTCTAGGAGATGGATCAAAAAAGATCTTGCTGTGATTTATGTCAAAGAGCGTTCTTCCTATGTTTTCCTCTAAGAGTTTTATAGTGTCCAGCCTTACATTTAGGTCTCTAATCCACTTTGAGTTTATTTTTGTGTATGGTGTTAGGGACTGTTCTAATTTCATTCTTTTACATGTAGCTGTCCAATTTTCCCAGCACCACTTATTGAAGAGATTGTCTTTTCTCCATTGTATATCCTGGCCTCCTTTGTCATAGATTAGTTGACCATAGGTGCGTGGGTTTATCTCTGGGCTTTCTATCTTGTTCCATTGATCTTTGTTTCTGTTTTTGTACCAGTACCATATTGTCTTGATTACTGTAGCTTTGTAATATGGTCTGAAGTCAGGGAGTCTGATTCCTCCAGCTCCATTTATTTCCCTCAAGACTGCTTTGGATATTTGGGGTCTTTTGTGTCTCCATACAAATTTTAAGATTTTTTGTTCTAGTTCCATAAAAAATGCCATTGGTAATTTGATAGGGATTGCATTGAATCTGTAGATTGCTTTGGGTAGTATAGTCCTTTTCACAATGTTGATTCTTCCAATCCAAGAACATGGATTACGTCTCCATTTGTTGGTATCATCTTTAATTTCTTTCATCAGTGTCTTATAATTTTCTGCATACAGGTCTATTGTCTCCCTAGGTAGGTTTATTCCTAGGTATTTTATTCTTTTTATTGCAATGGTAAATGGGAGAGTTTCCTTTATTTCTCTCTCAGATTTTTCATCATTAGTGTATAGGGATGCAAGAGATTTCTGTGCATTAATTTTGTATCCTGCAACTTTACCAAATTCATTGATTAGCTCTAGTAGTTTTCTGGTGGCATCTTTAGGATTATCTATGTATAGTACCATGTCACCTGCAAACAGTGACAATTTTACTTTTTCTTTTCCAATTTGTATTCCTTTTATTTCTTTTTCTTCTCTGATTGCTGTGGCTAGGAATGCCAAAACTATGTTGAATAACAGTGGTGAGAGTGGACATCCTTGTCTTCTTGTTCCTGGTCTTAGAGGAAATGCTTTCAGTTTTTCACCATTGAGAATGATGTTTGCTGTGGGTTTGTCATATATAGCTTTTATTATGTTGAGGTAGGTTCCCGCTATGCCCACGTTCTGGAGAGTTTTTACCATAAATGGGTGTTAAACTTTGTCAAAAGCTTTTTCTGCATCTACTGAAATGAGCATATGGTTTTTCTTCTTCAGTTTCTTAATATGGTGTATCACATTGATTGATTTGTGCATATTGAAGAATCCTTGCATCCCTGGGATAAATCCCACTTGATCATGGTGTATGATCCTTTTAATGTTTTGCTGGATTCTGTTTGCTAGTATTTGGTGAGGATTTTTGCATCTATATTCATCAGTGATATTGGTCTGTAATTTTCTTTTTTTGTAGTATCTTTGGTTTTGATATCAGGGTGATGGTGGTCTCATAGAATGAGTTTGGGAGTGTTCCTTCCTCTGCAATTTTTTGGAAGAGTTTGAGAAGGATGGATATCAGCTCTTCTCTAAATGTTTGATAGAATTCACCTGTGAAGCCATCTGGCCCTGGACTTTTGTTTGTTGGAAGATTTTTAATCACAGTTTCAATTTCATTACTTGTGATTGGTCTGTTCATATATTCTATTTCTTCCTGGTTCAGTCTTTGAGGTTACACTTTCCGAAAAATTTGTCCATTTCTTCCAGGTTGTCCATTTGATTGGCATAGAGTTGCTTGTAGTAATCTCCTAGGATGCTTTGTTTTTCTGCAGTGTCTGTTGTAACTTCTTTTTCATTTCTAATTTTACTGATTTGAGTCCTCTCCCTCTTTTTCTTGATGAGTCTGGCTAATGGTTTATCAATTTTGTTTATCTTCTCAAAGAACCAGCTTTTAGTTTTATTGATCATTGCTATTGTTTTCTTTATTTCATTTATTTCTGCTCTGATCTTTATGATTTCTTTCCTTCTGCTAATTTTGGGTTTTGTTTGTTCTTCTTTAGCTCCTTTAGGTGTAAGGTTAGATTGCTTATTTAAGATTTTTCTTGTTTCTTGAGGTAGGCTTGTATAGCTATAAACTTTCCTCTTAGAACTGCTTTTGCTGCATCCCATAGGTTTTGGATCCTCTTATTTTCATTGTCATTTGTCTCTAGGTATTTTTTGATTTCCTCTTTGGTTTCTTCAGTGATCTCTTGGTTGTTTAGTAACATATTGTTTAGCCTACATGTGTTTGTGTTTTTTACATTTTTTTCCCTGTAATTCATTTCTAATCTAATAGTGTTGTGGTCAGAAAAGATGCTTGATATGATTTCAAATTTCTTAAATTTACTGAGGCTTGATTTGTGACCCAAGATGTGATCTATCCTGGAGAAAGTTCTGTGCACACTTGAGAAGAACGTGTAATCTGCTGTTTTTGGATGGAATGTCCTATAAATATCAATTAAATCTATCTGGTCTGTTGTGTCATGTAAAGCTTCTGTTTCCTTATTTATTTTCATTTTGGATGATCTGTCCATTGGTGTAAGTGAGGTGTTAAAGTCCCCCACTATTATTGTGTTACTGTCAATATCCTCTTTTAGAGCTGTTAGCAGTTGCCTTATGTATTGAGGTGCTCCTATGTTGGGTGCATATATATTTAAAATTGTTATATCATCTTCTTGGATTGATCCCTTGATCATTATGTAGTGTCCTTCCTTGTCTCTTGTAACATTCTTTATTTTAAAGTCTATTTTATCTGATATGAGTATCGCTACTCCAGCTTTCTTTTGATTTCCATTTGCATGGAATATCTTTTTCCATCCCCTAACTTTCAGTCTGTATGTGCCCCTAGGTCTCAAGTGGGTCTCTTGTAGACAGCATATATATGGGTGTTGTTTTTGTATCCATTCAGCAAGCCTGTGTCTTTTGATTGGAGCATTTAATCCATTCATGTTTAAGGTAATTATCGATATGTAAGTTCCTATGACCATTTTCTTAATTGTTTTGGGTTTGCTTTTGTGGGCCATTTTCTTCTCTTGTGGGTCCCACTTAGAGAGGTTCCTTTAGCATTTGTTGTAGAGCTGGTTTGGTGGTGCTGAATTCTCTTACCTTTTGCTTGTCTGTAAAGCTTTTGATTTCTCTGTCGAATCTGATGAGATCCTTGCCAGGTAGAGTAATGTTGGTTGTAGGTTCTTCCCTTTCATCACTTTAAATATATTGTGCCACTCCACTCTGGCTTGTAGACTTTCTGCTGAGAAATCAGCTGTTAACCTTATGGGAGTTCCCTTGTATGTTGTCTTTTTTCCCTTGTTGCTTTTAATAATTTTTTTTGTCCTTAATTTTTGTCAATTAGATTACTATGTATCTCGGCATGTTTCTCGTTGGGTTTATCCTGCCTGGGACTCTCTGCGTTTCCTGGACTTGGGTGGCTATTTCCTCTCCCATGTTAGGGAAGTTTTTGACTATAATCTCTTCAAATATTTTCTCAGGTCCTTTCTCTCTCTCTTCTCCTTCTGGGACCCCTATAATGCAAATGTTGTTGCATTTAATGTTATCCCAGAGGTCTTTAAGGCTGTCTTCATTTCTTTTCATCCTTTTTTCTTTATTCTGTTCCACAGCAGTGAATTCCACCATTCTGTCTTCCAGGTCACTTATCCGTTCTTCTGCCTCAGTTATTATGCTATTGATTCCTTCTAGTGTAGTTTTCATTTCAGTTATTGTATTGTTCATCTCTGTTTGTTTGTTCTTTAATTCTTCTAGGTCTTTGTTAAACATTTCTTGCATCTTCCCGATCTTTGCCTCCATTCTTTTTCCGAGGTCCTGGATCATCTTCACTATCATTATTCTGAATTCTCCTTCCGGGAGGTTGCCTATGTCCACTTCATTTAGTTGTTTTTCTGGGGTTTTATCTTGTTCTTTCATCTGGTACATAGCCCTCTGCCTTTTCATCTTGTCTATCTTTCTGTGAATGTGGTTTTTGTTCCGCAGGCTGTAGGACTGTAGTTCTTCTTGCTTCTGCTGTCTGCCCTCTCGTGGATGAGGCTACCTAAGAGGCTTGTGCAAGTTTCCTGATGGGAGGGACTGGTGGTGGGTAGAGCTGACTGTTGCTCTGGTGGGCAGAGCTCAGTAAAATTTTAATTGGCTTGACTACTGATGGGTGGGGCTGGGTTCCCTCCCTGTTGGTTGTTTGGCCTGAGGTAACCCAACACTGGAGCCTACCTGGGCTCTTTGGTGGGGCTAATGGCAGACTCTGGGAGGGCTCACGCCAAGGAGTACTTCCCAGAACTTCTGCTGCCAGTGTCCTTGTCCCCACAGTGAGCCACAGCCACCCCCGCCTCTGCAGGAGACCCTCCAACACTAGCAGCTAGGTTGGGTTCAGTCTCCCTTGGGATCACTGCTCCTTCCTCTGGGTCCCGATGTGCACACTACTTTGTGTGTGCCCTCCAAGAGTGGAGTCTCTGTTTCCCCCAGTCCTGTTGAAGTCCTGCAGTCAAATCCCACTAGCCTTCAAAGCCTGATTCTCTAGGAATTCCTCCTCCCGTTGTTGGACCCCCAGGTTCAGAATCCTGATGTGGGGCTCAGAACCTTCACTCCAGTGCGTGGATTTCTATGGTATAAGTGTTCTCCAGTCTGTGAGTCACCCAGCCACCAGTTATGGGATTTGATTTTACTGTGATTGCGCCCCTCCTACCATCTCATTGTGGCTTCTCCTTTGTCTTTGGATGTGGGGTATCTTTTTTGGTGAGTTCCAGTGTCTTCCTGTCGATGACTGTCCAGCAGCTAGTTGTGATTCTGGTGTTCTCGCAAGAGGGAGTGAGAGCACGTCCTTCTACTCTGCCATCTTGGTTCAGGGCTGGCCACACTCTAAGGTTTTTAGAGCATGTCAAATGCTGTGGGGCACCACAGAGAAATAGGTGCTCCATACACTGATGGAGATGGAAACTGGCACAGTCACTTTGGAAAGCAACTTGGCTGAATCTCGTAAAATTTTAAATACTCTGGGATTCAGTAACTCCACTTGTCAGCATCTACCCTAGAGTAATGCTTACACATGCACACAAAGAGGCCGGTACAAGGATATCCACTGCAGCATTATTTGTGGCTTCAAATTTAAAACAAGAGTACATTAATAGACAAACGTGTAAATAAACCATGATGGTGCCGATCATACTAGGGAATAATTAAGAACGCAATGAAAGATCAATTAAGTACCAACAGAGATAAACCTCTAAGACATATTTTGAGTTAAAAAAATCAAATTGCATAATGATATTATAGCATAATACCATTTATGCTTTGTTTAAAAAGTTACAAAGCAATAGTATATGTTAGTAATAGATGCATATGTAAATACAGAGAAAAAGATCTGGAAGAAAACACTCCAAATTGATTTAATAAAAAAGAGTGACATGGTTCCCTTTTCTGTAATGTTTCATTTCTTTAATAAAGTGAACATATTCATGTGTTATTTGTGAAGTAAAAAAAATATATATATATGCAAGTATGTGTGTGCACGTGTGTGTGTGTGTGTGTATGTGTGTGTACTTTTTTTAAAAAAGAAGCTCAGGCTCAAGAGAGATCCATACCATAAATTCAGCCTCTTCCTCTTCCCCCCAAAGGCCTAGTGGTCATGTCAGCTCCCACAGCCTAAACATTCCTGGCCTATTCTCTAACATGAACTCCACCCTCAAGCATGGAATGTGGTTCGTCATTCATCCCTCTAACACACAGGGGGAGTTGAGATAAAAAGAAGGCTACACAAAACCACAGTGTGGAGCCCCAAAGAACATAAGTAGGAAAGTTGTGTGGAAATTGCAGCAAGGCACATTTCAGGTCAATTATCACAAAAAGGCAGAATCTAACAATAAGAGATGCTTAAAAAAGGAATGGTGGGGGGCTTCCGTGGTGGCGCAGTGGTTGAGAGTCCGCCTGCCGATGCAGGGGACACGGGTTCGTGCCCCGGTCCGGGAAGATCCCACATGCCGCGGAGCAGCTAGGCCCCTGAGCCATGGCCGCTGAGCCTGAGCGTCCAGAGCCTGTGCTCTGCAACAGGAGAGGCCACAACAGTGAGAGGTCCACGTACCGCAAAAAAAAAAAAAAAAAAAAAAAGGAATGTGGGGCTTCCCTGGTGGCACAGTGGTTATGAATCCGCCTGCCAATGCAGTGGACACGGATTCGAGCCCTGGTCGGGGAAGATCCCACATGCTGTGGAGCAACTAAGCCCGTGCACCACAACTACTGAGCCTGCACTCTAAAGCCCACGAGCCACAACTACTGAAGTCCGTGCACCTAGAGCCGTGCTCTGCAACAAGAGAAGCCACCGCAATGAGAAGCCCATGCACTGCAAGGAAGAGTAGCCCCCACTCACTGCAACTAGAGAAAGCCCACATGCAGCAATGAAGACCCAACTCAGCCAAGAATAAATAAATAGATAAATAAATAAATAAGGAATGGGGCATGCTCATACTTTGTGGGTGGGAGTGTAAATTAGTACAACTTCTAAATGGAGAGCCATTTGGAAACATCTATCAAGATTTAAAAAGGTACGTACTATCTGACCAGTAGGTTTACCCTCAGCAATTGTCCAACAGATAACTCACGCACATACAAAATGGCACCAATACAAGAATACTCACAAAGCATTGGTTTGAATAGTAAAAAGTCTGGAAACCACATAAAGATCCACAAATAAGAATTTTTGGATAAATAAATTATGGTACATTCATACAATGGAATCTATGCAGCAATTTAAAATATTAGCTTCAGAAGTGCTGATATGGTCTGCACAATATGGTCACCTATATTGTTAAATTAAAACAAAATAAAGATGCAGAACTGTGTGTGTTTACAATTCTATTATTTGTGTCAATTATATATACCACATATACAGAAAAAATCTGGAAGGATAGATACCAAAATATTAACAATGTATATCTATGACACTGGGATTACAGGATACTGCTTTCTTCTTTTATAGCCTTTTGCATTTTTCTTTTTTACCATGATTATATGATACTTTTATAATAAAAAGATTAATCTATTTTCATTAAAATTTTTTATATATTTATAAGCATATAGACTATATTGGGGCTCAGGTAAGAGTGGTGGCCTCTGAGGAGAACTGGGCAGGGCAGGAGGGCAAGGATGGAGTTGCTGCTTTTCATATACCTAAGGGGTAGGTACTTTTGAATTTTGCATCACGTACCTGGTAACCTATTAAAAATCTTTTTTTTTTTTTTAAAGCACTGAGATGGCTCCAAGGGAGAGGAGCCCTCCTCTCCAGAAATGTTCAGAAAGCCAAGCCTGTCAGGTCCTTACCAGGCTTGCTACAGAGGGGACTTAGACAAGCTGGTGAGGGGCCAGACCAGCTGACCCCAATATCCCTTCTGAATCTAGACAAGCTGGTGAGGGGCCAGACCAGCTGACCCCAATATCCCTTCTGAATCTAAGTCTTTGTGATTGTTTCAATGAAGTGCAGGAAAGAAGAAAGCAAGTGAGAATACAGGTTAAAAATTCATTCATAGATGTGTCGTTCAGGAAATATTCATTAGCGCCTTCTATTGGTCAGGTGCTCCGCTGGGCAAGACCAATGAGCAGGACCAGTGGTCCCTGCTTTCAGACTGCAGTGTACAGTGTACAGTTTACCCAAGATACAGTTCAAGGACACAAATCCCAGTCTGAGGCCTTTTCATGCCTCCTTCCTCTTCCAGAAAACCAAAGAAATTCTTGGACTGCTTCACCCCACCCACATTGGGCCTCTGATGGCTTCTTGTCCACACAAAGCCCTTTACTGCCTGGTGCTTGTGGTGCCTCCACAGGAAAGGTGATTTTAGTGGCTGGTTCTTTCCCATCTCTCAGGTATCAGCTTAAGTCAGTTCCTCAGAGAGGCCATCCTTTGCCCCCTGTAATTTCCTTTCAAAACACCTTGTTTACTTCCTCCACGGCACTCAGCACCACTGCAATTATTTTGTCTATTTGCTTATTGCCTATGTACTCAAAGAGACCGTCTCTACCTTCGTCACTATTATATCTGTAGCGCCTATCACATGACCATACATAGGTAGGAACTCAGTAAAGGCTGGCTGAATTACAAACCAGTGTTGATTACACCTTCCACATAAACCTCCTCTGGGGCAACATCACAAACATCCCCAGCTGGAACAGCCAGCCTTTCACCCACAAGGCCATTTCACAGCCACTTATTTCACCTCCGCTTCAGCTTCACATCTGAGCTTTCAGAAACCACATCCTCAAAGGACACAAAAGCACCCATTTTCTCATCCCAGGGCAGTGTGAATTCAGAAGAAAGCACAGAGGTGGAAAGAGGGAGGCAGTTTAAAAACCAGAAGTGCAATTAAATGAAGAAGCAAAATGTCAAAAATAAATGGAAATTATCACTGTTCATAATGTACCCTTTGCTTAATGGATGACAAACTGTAGCAGTAATTCTCAACATTTAATGGTAAACTATCCCAAGATGGGAATCTGACGTGAAACAGTCATGGAAAGAAGATGTCCCTTTTGTTTCCAATTTTGTCACAAGTATTGTCACAGTGATGTGATTAAAATAAAACTTTGTGGATGAAGTAGCCCTTTTAAACAAGGAAGGAAAGAAACCTAAGACTCATAGCACTCATACTCCAGCTGCATCCTGGGAATCATGGTGCAGATCACCAGTGTATAAATTTTTTCTTGTGAGACCATTAGCTTAGAGATACTATGAGCAGTTACAAAATGGAGGCCCATCCAGGGAACAACAATTAGGACACAGTACATTTGAGATCAGCCGGTACTGTATATTCATGGCCTCTCCTCCACAGATCACGTCCAGCTGTAAAGAATATTGTATTCTCCACATGTCATTCCTTCTTGCCCCTAGAATGGGCTCTCCAATGGACAAGCAGGGACCCAGTAGACCCGTGTGGTTGGTCTCCTGAACACTGATGGGGGTGGAGCACAGAACTAAGCAGTGAAACAATGTTTAAGGCTGAGGGGGTGGCATGTGGTCCTTTCTTTGGTCAACTTTTTAGGTACTCTTGGGATTGGGCAGCAACCAATCTAAGTCTCCTGATTCTACTCTTTGCTCTCAACACTCTGGAAAATAAAAATTTATAACAACAATGACATTAATACCTATGATTTACTAAGTGCATTATTGTATATTTGTTGGAATTTTCATAGTAACACACCCCAATAGTAAATTTAGGAATTTATCCCTTCCCTATTGTGGGAAATAAGAGAACTGTCATTCAAAACGCCCTGGCCTAGTCAAGCAGCAGTCATGACCTAGGCTAGGCAGATTGGGCTCCATTGCTGAAACAGCAATTCTCAGACAGGAAAGCAAAAGGATTAAAATGTTTGGAGTTGACCAGACTTTCAGCTATCTCCTGATAATGCATCTTGTCCCTCCTAAGCTTAGCTTTTAGTTGATTTCCTGATTTTGTGAGCTACCCCATAACCTTCTAATGAAATCCTATGTTTGCTTGTGTATTAATTTCCTAGGGCTGACATAACAAAATACCACAAACTGGACATCTCAAAACAATAGAAAGTATTCTCTCATTGGAGAATTCTGGAGGCTCGAAGTCTGAAATTGGCGTGTTGGCAGGCTTCGTCCTTCTGGAAGCTCTGGGGGAAAGTCTGTTCCATGCCTCTCTCCAAATTTTTGGTGGTTGCTGGCAATCCTTGGCATTCCATGGCTTATAGATGCATTATTCTAATTTGTGCCTGTCTTCACATGGCCATCTTTTCTGTGTGTGCATCCAAATTTCCCTCTTCTTACAAGAACACCAGCCACTGGCTTAGGGCCCACCCTAATCCACTATAACCTCTTTGTAACTTGACAACAATGCAAAGAACCTATTTCCAAATAAGGTCACATTCAGAGGCTCCAGGTGGACATGAATTTTGAGGGGACACTATTTAACCCAATATATAGCATGCAACCAAAAAAAACTCTGATCCAGTTATGTTCCAAGCCAGTGTTCTAGAGTGGGTTCTATGCATTATCTGCTTTAATCTTGACAATCTTTAAGGTGGGCGCCTTTATTTACCCCCATTTCAGAGCTGGAAAAATGAAGGCCCTGAGAATTTGTTCAAGGTCAAATGGCCAGTAAGAGGCAGAGTTAAGATTCAAGGCAAGGTCTATATCCAATACAAATGTGCTCTCCTAACCACTACATTATGTTCCAGGCTTTGCTCTACTTGGAAATGCACTGATACCCTCACCCCTCCAACCACGAACTATAAGCTATGAAAGGAAAATGGTCCACTCCCCAAACTGGGGCTAGGTCTCCACATCTCCACGTGGCTATTCTGCCTTCTCTGTACCACAGTACTGGGTGACAACCAAAGTCAGAGAATGTGGACAAGAACCAGGAAGAATCCTGAGTGATTCAGAGAACAGCTGCTATAATTGTCTGGTCAGAAGTACACATGGGTAGCTGTGGCAGGAAGAAATCTGCTGAGCTCTGGGTCAGATGGTCAAAGGGACAGCGATGGAGGGTAGTGTTTGGTGCTGGGCGGTCTCTTCTCTGTGAGGCCCAGGCAAACAGTGAAGGCTCAGGCTTGGATGATCAGAGCACCAAAAATTTTGTTAGAGTTTCTGCCTCAGCCAAGACTCAGCTGAATAAGGACGTGGATCAGGTAGCAGCTCAGAGCTCTCTGGTTGATCCATCTTGTGAGGCTTTAGGATAAATCCAGGTCTTGCCAGACCCTCTAAAGGGTGGGGGAGCCATATTCTTCAAAAATAGTGGATCCAGAGTCTGTTGAACTTAAGAGACTGGCCCTCATCCATCAAAAAGGACAGTCCCCCACCCACCCCACCCCCACCCCCCCCCCCCGGCAAAAAAAAAAAAAAGATTCTGTGACCGAGTTACTCCCTAGGGCAAGAACATCAGGTCCTGGAAAAGGATACTGACATGTGGTACCAGAGATGGGTCAAAATGTCCTAAGGTAAAAATAGAATCAATGTGCTTTGAACTTCAAACCCAGTGGAAAATCATGCAGCTAGAGGGCAGTGTTGTTGGTACTTCTTTACATCTAAACCAGTGTCTGAAAAGATTTCAATCAACAAAGGGAGCTATTCAACCTAAATGTCCATCAACAGAAGAATGGATAAAGAAGATGTGGTACATATATACATTGGAATATTACTCAGCCATAATAAAAAGGAACGAAAATTGTGCAATTTGCAGAGACGTGCATAGACCTAGAGACTCAGAGTGAAGTCAGAAAAACAAATATATAACATCACTTATATGTGGAATCTAGAAAAACGATACAGATGAATTTAGTTGCAAAGCAGAAATAGAGACACAGACATAGAGAATGGACTTATGGATAAAAGGTGGGGAGGGGGGAAGGGATGAATTGGGAGACTGGGATTGACATATATACACTATTGATACTATGTATAAAATAGATAACTAGTGAGAACCTACTGTATAGCATGGGGAACTCTACTCAATGCCCTGCAGTGACCTAAACGGAAAGGAAATCCAGAAAAGAGGGGATACATGTACACGTATAGCTGATTCACTTTGCTGTACAGCAGAAACTAACACAACATTGTAAAACAACTATACTCCAATAAAACTTAATTAAAAAAAAACAAAAGGAGCATCTTTTTATGATTGGTCTTATTCAATGATTGGTCTTCCTCACTATTCTGTGAGGAAAGTGCTACACTTCCCTCACAGAAATACTAGAGATAAGCAAAAAGAAAAATTATTCATTAGCGTACCATCTGGAGACACTTGGTGTAAACATTTGTATTTATATCCTTCCAGATATTTTTCTAAATATTCCCCCAAATTAATGTCTAATGTACATGGTTTTACAATCTGATTCTTTAACTTAAAATTGTATCCCAACATTTTTCCATCTCAGGAAGTATTATTCTACAACACGACTTTTCATGGCTGTATAATTCATTGTATTGAAGCCCCCAGTGAACATTTAAGTTGTTCCAGATTGTTGCTACAATAACCAACACTGCAACATTTAATGATGCTGCTAAATCTTTGCACATGATTTATTTCCTTCGACTAAATGCCTAAAACTGTAATTACTGGGTCGAAGACTACATAACACTTGAGGTCCTTTTTATAGGTGTTACTAACCATTCACTGGGAAGCTTGTACCAATTTATACTCCATCAGCTGCAGATAAGGGAGCCCATTTTGTGTGTCTTTACATGCAATGGATTTTGTCATTTAAAAAAACCTTTGAAGTCATCACTTATTTTATAAAAACAGCCACATCCCTAAAAAGCAAGATCATTCCTGCCAAGGAGTGTACTTGAGTCACTAGAATATTAGTCTAGTTAGTCTGAAACCATTTAATTTCTGTCCTTGTGCCTGACGCAGCTTTTCTACCCACTGGTGTCTTAGGAAAGAAAATAGTAAAGGAGAACTTAAAGGAAGAGAAAAAACATACAAATTCTCCTATCTCTGCAGACACTGAAGAGGCCGGTGCTCCAGTCCCCACCAGTCTGGACAATCGTTGTGACTGTGGTCCTGCCACTGGCTCCCCGGACAGGCTGCTTCACCACAGCCTGGGCTGGTGCATGGCTCCTGGAGAGTCAAGGATGGTGATTAACTTGGAAACAAAGAAGATGGTTCAGAAGGATAATCATCAAGCCAAGACACAGTGATAAAGAGCTGGGACCCAGTGATGCCCAGTGGCTCTTATTTCATAGCCCAAGCTGATTTCACCATCTCCCTCCCTCCTCCTCCATCGTACCTTCTCTGATTTTTTGCCCCATTTCTATTAGTGGCATTATTATTCCAAGCTCTGTCCCTCAGACTCAATGTCAAGTCTACTTCCTCAGTGTTTCTCAGTGTTTAATAATAAATTCACAAATTTGGAACCAAGAGTGCTCAGTTCAAGCCCCAGCATGCCACTTCCTGGAAGCCTGACCTTGGTTAAGTGGCTTAACCTCTGTTTTGTTTGTTCAAATTTAAGATGAAAAAACTACCTCACAGGGTTATTATGTGGACTGAAGGACAGGTAACTTGTTTATTGTGCACACAGCCTGTGTAACAATGTGACCCTGAGTGAGGCTGTATGCAAGGATTTTGAAACTTTGTTGAAAAGACAAATAAGGAATTGGACTGAATGGTACATCTAAATCTGGACGAGGCTACTGAAGTGGGACAGGTAGTATCATTTAAATGAATAACCCAGACTTCAGAATATATCTTGATATCAAACCACTATATGGTTGTCCTCGTGCAGCCACATAGTACAACTCTGGTTCGATTTTCCCTGAAGGGCATAGATATTCCACTCAGTCATTCTGAAATAGAAATACAGGCCCAGGGGGTGGGCTTCAAAAGTGAGGTGAGAAAAAAACTTCCTTCTCTTTCTGGGGCTGAAAGTTAGATTTGCCTGAATGCCTACCATGGGGATACCTGGAGTGAGTCCTATAGTGAAGGGTAAGCTGTTATGTAGCCTCATGGAAGGGGCATGTCAAGAGTGGGATAGAGGGGCCCGAGAATGAGAATGAGTCTCAGCCTGTACATAGTAGCAGTTATTCTGTTTGGGGCTACCCTTTTAGCAAGCTTCATTAAGAGTTTTGTACCTGGTCTTTGATGTGTTATGAGGAAATAAAGAGCTTGCCTCATACTTGAGAGAAAATAAAAAGACAGCAGTATTTCTTCCTGTAACAGCTGTTGTTACAGTAATAGTCACCAAAGTTCTGCACCTGGGACACCTGGGACACAAAACCTAGAGGCCAGAGTAGAATACTCCTGAGCATCCTTAAGGCAACACCCTGTGGGCATCTTGGAAACAGCTGTGGAGCCCTTTGAGAACCTCTGATTTGGGACATTAAATCCAATGGAATTTCAAGTTATCATAATATGGGGAGCTCTGTTCTTGTTATTAGGATCACATCTCTTTTTCATTCCACCAATACTACCCACACCCTCCCAAACCTGACAGCACATTGGCTTGTTAAAAAAACAAATTCCCAAGCCTCACCCCAGACCACTGTACAGGACTCCAGGGATGAGGTATAGAAATCAGTGTCCCTAATAAAGTTCCAAGGCAATGCCCACGTAGTCATCCTGATAACAGCCTGAAACCTGATACGGGTGGACTTGGAGACCACTGATGATCACTGCAATGGCTTCTGCATCTCCTACCAGGTAGGTGGCGATGTCAATGTAACAGAGATGGCAAGGAAAATAGAATAGGAGGTAAGGCAGAAGGGAAGAGGATGCTGGGAGCACAGCCAAGCTACAGTGCCAGTGAGACATGAGGGGCATCCCAGCCAACAGCTGGGAATGCTGCACAAGAGCATGGAAGAGCGAGTAGAGTTGGGAGTGACCTATCCAGAAGTGTGAAAGTAGAGCTATGAAACATCCCCACCCTTTTATCCATTTGGCATTATAGACAATATGTAGGGTCTAACAAGCTTTTCAAGAACCTATCAAAGCGTTTGAGACCTGGAAAAAAGTATTGGCTACAAAATATAAAAACTGCAAAGTTGGGGCTTCCCTGGTGGCGCAGTGGTTGAGAGTCCGCCTGCCGATGCAGGGGACACGGGTTCGTGCCCCGGTCTGGGAAAATCCCACATGCCGCAGAGCGGCTGGGCCCGGGAGCCATGGCCGCTGAGCCTGTGTGTCTGGAGCCTGTGCTCCGCAACGGGAGAGGCCACAACAGTGAGAGGCCCACATACCACCAGAAAAAAAAAAAAACTGCGAAGTTGAAATTAGTTAATGCTCAATTAAACACAAAAACCTAGCATGATACCTGTCACATGAATGTCCAATTTGGAATTCACACATATTTTATTACATTTGAAAACAAATTACAATTCTCTCATTTTGAAAAAACAAAAAACAAAAAAACCCAAGAATGAATGACTGCTGAGAAGCAGCAGCTAATCATAAATTAAATTACTCAAAGCCAAATAATTTCAAAAGCAAAATTATTAAAAGCCTTTCACTTAGTATACAGAAAAGAAAAAGGATATAACATAGGTATGGGTGCATGTTAATATATTTGCTATGATGTGGGCTAAAGCTTACTGCTATGGATTGAATTGTGTCTCCCCAAATTCATATGTTGAAGATCTAGCTCCCAATGTGACTGTATTTGGAGGTAGGGCTTCAAGGAGATAATTAAGGTTAAATAAAGAATAGGGGTAGGATCCTGGTCCAATAGGACTGCTGGCCTTATAATAAGGGAAAAGCCATGTAAACACTCAGAGAGAAGGCTGCAAACCAAGAGTCCTCACCAGAACTGGACCATGATGGCACCCTGATTTTGGACTTCCAGCCTCCAGAACTGTGAGAAAATAAGTATCTCTTCCGTAAGCTACACTGTCTGTGGTATTTTTTTATGAAATTCTGGGCAGACTAAGACACCTATGAAGACTTCAGATTGGTCCTGAAGAAACTACCTCTGTACATATCTTCTCTCCTCTACTTCCATGTGAACTCCTTGAGGTCAGGGGGCACCTGCTGCTTCTCCCTGTATCCCCAGAATCCAGTGCACTCCTTGAAAACTAGTGGGTGCACAACAACTGTTGAATTGGATTAAACTCAATTCACACATCTCTTCCATTATATCTGAGTCCTCCTCAAATCTAGCTACAGATTATGTGGCCTTAACCATGTTTCATTCTCTAGTAAAGGCACAACTCTCAGGTCTGAATTGATTACATAAAAACATCAAGAGTTTTTATTGAGAGTAGCCTAAAATCTTCTTGCATGCCTCCACATAACCCAGGGCATTTACCTCTCAATGTGATCCCTGCAAGTTGGGACTTCCATTATTACACTAAGAGTTTCCAGCAATTTTAGTAAAGGAGTTTCTTAGCGCTGAGCCCCTAGATTAGATTTTCCCCTGAAACGCACTTATAGCTTGGAGCCCTAGAAGAGAATTTTCTGCTTCTATCTCAGTATTATATGTGTAACACCTATTATGGCAAGGAAGCCTGTCCTCTAGCTATTGCAAATCAAATAACTAAGAGGGTAGCTTTTCCTTGGTGGGGGAAAAAAAGGGGTTTTTGTGTGTGTGTTTGCCTAATTTTGAACTCAAGAACTGTATTATTTTCTTTCCTTAATACTCTGAATCTTTGGTGATTTTTATATTAAAATGTTTGAATTGACATTCATTAGCTAAAACATTTCAGTTCAAGATTATAGCTCATGTGTCAAAATTAAAATAACAAGCACAGCTACCCTTCACTGAGTACCAGCTATGTGCCAGGCACTTAGTAGTTCCTTTAAGAACTGAATAATTATTCAGGGGCTGCTATAGGTGTCAGACTAAAGTAGCTATTGCAGCTTCCTACATAGCTTTTAGCTCTGTATATTACTCTAGATAGATAGAATCTTACACTACCAGTAATAAGAATGAGTTTGGAAGCAGTGGGTGAAGCTGATGGTCAGTTTCTAAATCAGAGTAGCTATCCATTTGCCATCAAATTCAGCAACTTCTTCATTTAGTGTAAAGAGGACAGAGCTTCGATTCAGGCACAGTAAAGTACAAATGTGGCTCAGCTGCATTCTAGTTGTTTGACCCTGTAAAATACAACTTGTCCCAGTCCTCAGCTCTGGTCTCCTCTTCCATAAAATTGGATTTAAACTATCGCGCCTCCATAGTCGCCCTGAGGATTAAACAAGATTATGTACTTGGCATATAGTAGGCATGCAGTTGATGGCAGCTACCGTTATTATTTAAATTAAGGATCTTGCACATACCCTAGGGCATCCTGAACACTTTTCTCAGAAACGAAGAGCAGAGGGAGGAGATTGGGGGCAGTTTCTCAGTTGTCATATGTGCTACCCAAATACCTTAAAATTCAATCAGGGTGACTGATCATCCCAGTTTGCCCTGGCCTAAGGGATTTTCCAGGATGGAAAACTTTCAGTGTTAAAATTAGAACAGTCCCAGACAAACCAAGAGGGTTGGTCACCATAAAGGAGAGAAGCAGAGAGAGGCTTCAACTGGTGGGAGACAGAGGACTCACTGCAGTCATTCTAGTAATCAGCTCCTACCAAACAACGGATGGGACACACAGCCTTCCCCTTTTTCAGCCTTACCCTAACCTTCACCTCTTCTAGCAGCTAAACACATTCCCCACTGCATGTTCCCACACACCTGGTGCTTCAGCCTGGGGGGGTTTCATGTCACCCTCTACTTTAATGAAACTTGCAGTACTAAGAGTTTGTTCTGCCTTCCACTGAGGCCTCCTTGATGAACCATTTCAAACTCTTAACTGAAGTCAAAACTCTTGAGTTTTGGTTTCAAAAGGGTGGAAATTAATGGCAGCCGCCAGAAATAAAGTTTCACTTGGTCAGGGTGCAACATTTCCAGTTAAGAATAGAGACACCTTTCCATCCAAGCCAGCTCTTTTCTTTTCACCAGCCAAGCAAGGCCAGAAGGAAATAATCAGTTGCCTCCTTTTCAAGCACACATGGGAAATGACAGCAGCTTTCTTCCTGAGCCCAGTTTTCTTTTTCCTGGCTCCTTACAGGAGGATATTGATTTGATATTCCAACCAAAGAGCAAAAGCTGGGGGTAAAATCACCCTATTCCCTACCTCAAGCTGGAAATAAAATGTTGTGCATCTTCAGATGATATGAGTGAAAGCAACAGAGGTGAGTGTGTGTTGAGGAAGGAAATATCCTCAGGAAACTCAGAGAAGTAATTTCCAAACCAATTCATAGTTAATAGGTATTTTCTTGTCACTGGGGATATCCTTTTCCCTTCAACAATAAGCTGACTGATTCTAAACTTAGGTTCAATCCAAAATGAAACATCTAAAGAATGTTGCCTTGATATTCTGGAACCTGAGGTCATAGCAGTGTAACTGGCAGACATCTTATTTCTTTAAAGACAGGTACACAGTTAACTGTGGGCATGTCCGTCTTACTAACCTGAAGGGAGATACTGCTTAAGATATAGTGTAAGTTAAATAAAAAGAAAACTACCCTTTGGTGGAAAAATCCCTTTGCTTTAAGAGATAACTCTAGCAAACATTTATCTAGCTAAGTGTCACTTGACCTTCCCTTAGGGGACTCAAAAGGCTACAGGTTTCCACCATGCCTTGTAACTGAGAAGTAGTGGGGGCCTCTCATCATCCCCAGGGCTGCTGGTCCAATTCAGCAAGAGGGTATGAGTCCCACAAATAACCTGAAAACAGATACAGAAAGAAAGGTCTTGCAGCACAGATATCGTGCTTGAGACCACCTAATAAAAGATGGTTTCCTAAAGTTTAAGCTACGCTAAGTTGTCCCAAGTCTCTAAGGATTTTTACAACTTCTAGAAATCTCCTACTCTTCCATGGACTTCATTGAGCATGCCGGCAAAGTGTTGCTACGTCTTCCCTACACAGCCCAAATGGAATCTGGTGAACAAAGTAGGGCTTGGCTGGTGATCGCCTCCCTACTGCTCTGAATCTTCAGGGTCTTAGGAGCCTCTGAAGTATGTCTCTAGAGCATGTCTTATAGAGGCACAGACACCAGAAACACTAGGAAAATGTTCCTAGAGGAATAAAATTAGAGAAAATTGCACATTGAGGGGAGGGGTCTGTAATAAAAATTCAATGTTATTTATACTAGAAAGACAACAGGCGGAAATTGCCAACTCTACTATATATTCTCATCAGACCCATAGAGAATGATTGTTTACGGTTCTGAACTTCAAAGCATTTACTTGAACAGGGTTGTCAGCAAAAGCCTATATAATACCACCCAAATCAAGATCCTTCAGATACAGCTTCATAATTGCCTTCACTCACTAGGTTCTGGACAACTCTCATTGTCTTCTTAAGGATGCATCCCACATGAAGGACAGCCATGTTTCTTCTGCTTACCACTCTATTCCAAGTGCTTAACACAGTGTTTGAAACACTGTTAATAAGCACTCAATAAGCTGTTGAATAAACGTGCTATATATGAAAATTCAAGTTTATAAGAATAACAGAAATTAAGTGATTACTAGCTTTGCAAAAAGATTTACAATAAGATTCCTCTGAAGAATGAGCAACCATTGCACATGTAAGCTGATTCCGTATTTTAAAATTTCATTTGTGCCAACTTTTCTAATCAAACATCTATTGTATGAAGTGACCAATCCACATGCCACACAGCTCTTTCACCTAAAAATAAATGAAAAAGAGAAAGAAGAAAAAGAAATGTTCTTCTTTATAGAAGAATGACAACTATTTATGGAAAAGAAATGGTAACTGAAACCCAGTCCCCTGAAACAGAGTCCCCTGATGAGTTTATGATTAACCACTCTATCCAAAACTTTCTCTTTCTTGTCCAGCCCCTCTTCCCCTCAGGACTGAGTAGTATCAAAGAAAAGGGGAGGCTGAAGTCGAGCAGGACCTTGCAGGGCCCTCTCAGGTACAAAAGTCCCTCCATGTTCCCTGTTTCTTATTTGTAGAAAATGGCTTTAGTCTCCTAGGCCTTCCCCCTAAGTTCTAAAGGGCTAAGACTAAGGCAATTACTAATTAGGGAAGTGATGGAATGCAAAAATAAAGGAAAAACAAATAGTTCAGCAATAAAACAGAGGCTGAGCTCCTCCTAAAGGGATATACACACAATCTGATGCATATCTTCGAGTTGTTCCGAAGAAACTAAGACCGCCAACCTGGTAGAAGATGGTGACGATCTGCTGACCATAAGCACAGAAACCTCAGACTAGCTGGAACCAGAAAGTTGATGATTAAGATTCCCAAAACATTAGCCTGTTACCTCACCACCAACCAATCAGAAGAAAGTCCAGGAGCTACAACCCTCACCCCAAATGTTGCCTTTAAAAACTCGTACTTGAAAGCCATCAGGGAGTTACGGTCTTTTGAGCACAAGCTGCCTGCCCATTATCCTTGCTTGGCACCCCGCAAATAAATGCTGCACTTTCCTTCACCACAACCCAGGGTCAGTAGCTTGGCTTTGCTGTGCATCAGGTAAGCAAACCCAAGTCTGGTTTGGTAATAATTTTCGCATTAGAAAATCACCATTTTGCACAGTTTCCAACATAATTTATTCAGGAAAGGATCGGGGGTAATAAAACCATTAGGTAAAAAATTGGGAACAGGACATTTGCAAGGTGCTAAAACATCCTCTACAGATTTCTAATTGTAAAAGAAATAACGGATCTTAACTCTGGAGAAATACTCAAAATGTATCTTTACAGTGGAAAGTCCTGAGAGTGTTTTTTTAAAATGTATCTTTACAACAAAAACTCTGAAAGTGATTAAAAATATGTATCTTTATAATGGAAAGTTCTGCAAGTGATCAAAACGTATCTTTAAAAGGAAGAGTTTGAGAAATTATCAAATTTAGCATCACTAAGAGTGGGACAAACTGATATTACGTATCTCTTGATATGGTACAACAGGAAGTAATGTTTAACCTAAATCTCTTTGTCTGTAGACCATGCTGTCCAACAGAAATAAAATGCGAGTCACATATGCAATTTAAAATTTTCCAGAAGCTACTTTTTAAAAAGTAAAAAGAAACCAATGAAATTAACTTTAATATATTTTATTTAATCCAATTTATTCAAGATATTATTTCAGCATGTAATCAACATAAAATTGAGGTATTTTACGTTCTCTTTGTCATAATAAGTCTTTATTCTACGCTTTTACAGCACACGTCAATGCAGACTACTCACATTTCAAGTCCTCTACAGACACATTTGGTTAAGTGGCTAAATTATTGGACAGCACAGCTCTAGACCTAACTCCAGTATAAGGAAAACAAGGGATACAACAAATCACCACTTAGTCCTCCAAAGTGAAAATGCAGTTAACTGCTCCTTTGTCACATCCCTTAAGCCCTTAGGAGTAAGGACCGTGTCCTATCCTGTTTGTTTTTCATGTGTGTGTGTGTGTGGGGGGGGGGTGTTCCCTACCTTATAATCAATTAAGCTTTAAGGAGAGCAGTGAGCAGTTAGAAAACTTAATTGATGCTGTAAGTCTTGGGTGGCATCTAAGTAGTTTCTAATACAGATGTGAAGTTATGTCCAAAGATATTAAGAAAAGAAAATAGCATAACAAAGTATCAGCTAACACTGAGAACTTACCTGAGCCAGGCACATAAGTATCTAGCAAACAGTCATCAGAATGACTAAGTGAATGAATTTTTCAAGTGAAAAACAGAAAGACAAAACTACTACAAACTATAAAAGACATGAAGGAACATATCATCTCATTCCCACCTAAAAATTTGCAGTGACTCTCTAGGTAATTAAATCAACTTCGAATTTCTGCCTGGAATCCAAGAATTGTTATAATAAGGCCCAATTTACTTACCTGTTTCCAATTTCTCTCTCATTCCTCCAAGATAAACATTCCATTCCCAGCATTATCTCCCAAACAAGCCATGCATTTGCTTTCACCTCCTAGCCCTTATCCACACCTGGTTCTAAAAGCTTGGAATGCGGCCCTGCTCTCCTAGCTGCTGCTCCAATCCTAATCATCCTTCACGGCACACCTCATCTGTGAAGTCTTATCTGACTCAAGTCCATAGAAACTTCTCCCTCTTCTGACCTAACAGCCCTGACATCGCTGGCCTTGGTCAAATACATTCTTGTTTCCCATGCATGCATTCCTTGTTTAATAAGTATGCTGCAATGGGCTGGAGCTATGGAAGCCAGGGCTCTAACACATCTCTGCCACTGATGTATAGGATTTGGACAGGTCACTTGTCCTCTCTAGACCTGTTTCTTCATGTGGCCTCTTTGCTACCCCTTCAGCACACCAGCTACACGCCCCTGCCTCAGAGCTTTTACACCTGCTGTACCCTCTGCCTAATATGCTTTTTTACCCAGATTATCTGCTAACAAAACTATATATGCATTTACCCTTGGACCTACAAGCCAACTTCCATAAATTTAAGATACACTTCCACAAATACAAAACCACATATCCACAAAGTTACTCACCATATAATTCTATACAGGTTCTATAAAATATCAGAAACTTAGAAACACCTAAATGCCCATCCATAGGAAACTAATTGAATGAGTTATGGTACACCTTTACAAAAGTATAACACAGAGGAGAGAAGAGGAGGGACAGAAGGGGGCAAGGGAGGAAAAGGAGAAGGACAAAGAAAGAGATCTCCATGACCTAAAGTAAAAAATTAAATACATATATTTATCAAAAAATAAATTTAACTTAAAAAAGCAAGGTATAAAATAATTATCTATAACATCTACTTTTTACATGAGAAAGGAGGAAGTAAAGTACATATAAATAAATATTTGCTTATTTTTAGAAAGAGACACAGGAAAGATAATCTAGAAACTAGTGAAATGGTTAGCTATAGAACATGGGAATGTGGTGCCAGAGAGTAAAAATTCTCTGAATGGATGTAGTTTTGACTTTCAAACAGTGTAAGTACTTTACTTTTTCAAAAAATAAATAAAAAGGGAAAAAAACCCATAAAATTGAGTAAGAGAAACAAATGACTTTATATTAAAACCACAAATGAAAAGGAATTCATTCAAGTAACATTTAAACACAGTGCTTTGACTATTTCCCTTAGTGAGAAACACCTTAAGGACACAAAGAACTGCAAATTTGTTTTTCAAAAAATATATATTGAACTCTACTTAGTAAACTTGTTGTTCATAGTAGCACTGCATTGGCAAGTCTGAAATTATTAACAGAGCAAATCAGTAAATATACTGAGGTTCTTGGGAACCAGAATTTTCACTGTGTGAGAAGAAAGATACAAATATTTTCAGGGAAAATGCAAGAAAGAATTGTGGTATTAGATAAAATTATGATTTTTATATATACATATTTCTTAGCTCTGCCTGTTGGAAAAGCCTAAAAAAACCCCATAACTTAGTAGCAATGAGCACACAAAACACCCACATCTTGCTTTCTTAATACCATTCTCCATTAAAATGAAGCAGAGGTCCTTGGAGAAAAAACTGATTCCTGTTCTGGGGACAGGAAAATACAAGGTGAACAGGAAACTGCTTGTGCCATTAAGCAAAGAAATGTTCCAAGACTGATGGGGAGATAGCAAAAGCACACAGGAACTAGCTTGAACGGGGCTCCCACTGGATAACTCCAGAAAATCTGAGCAGTCAAAGTATAACAATGGTAACAGATTATAGCATATATGAAAAAAAGAACCTATCAGTCCATAGTGGTTTGTAAAGAATGGTGAAAGGCAAAAAATGGAAGCAAAGGGGAAACCTCTTCTTTACAGAAGAATGATACGTAATACATGTAGAAGAAATGATAAAATTAAGAACTCACCCTATTACAACTACCCATGTAGTTACTGGCAGAAAGATGATCGATGAATGCTACCATTTCCTGAAAGTTTGCTGGTAAACAGGATATTCACATAAATTTTAAAATATCACCTTACAGGCTACTTACTAATCACAAAAGAGAAAGATTGCTTTTTCAATGGAGAAATCTGAAGATACTACTTTAACCAAGTGATCAAACTTAGTATCATCAATAATGGGAACACACCAACAATATATGAACCTGACAATCATCAATACATGATGCAGTGGGAAATATCACCCTGTAGTAGTCTTGCCAAGATTTTAAAATCTGAATCCAACCATGAGAAAACAGACAAATCCGGATTGTGAGGCAAACTTACTAGCAACTGGCATGGAGTCATCAAAAATGTTACTGTGATGAAAGACTGAAAAAGCAAAGCTGAGAAACTGTTCTAGTGTGAAGGAGATCAAGAGACATGACCACAAAATGTAATGCTTAATCTCTGAATAGACCCTGAAAAAAAAAACCTAATATTATTGCTAAACTACACTGGGCATATAAAATATATGCCCAATGTTACATTTCTTTGGCAAGATATATATATATATAATACAAGATAATGTCCTAGTTCTTAGGGGTTACATGCTAAAGTATTGAAAGGTAAATTGTCATGGTGTTTGCAACTTACTGTTAAATGGTTCAAAATTTTTAAAAACTATATTCTAAATGCAAGGCGGTATCGTGGATAGGATCTTGTAATAGCAAAAAGACATTAGCGGAAAAACTAGTGGGACTTCCCTGGTGGCGCAGTGGTTAAGAATCTGCCTGCCAATGCAGGGGACACGGATTCTATCCCTGGTCTGGGAAGATCTCACACGCCACAGAGCAACTAAGCCCATGCACCACAGCTACTGAAGCCCGCGCCCTAGAGCCCGCGTGTCGCAACTACTGAAGCCTGCGCGCCTAGAGCCCACACTCTGCAGCAAGAGAAGCCACTGCAATGAGAAGCCCGCGCACCGCAACAAAGAGTAGCCCCCACCAGCTGCAACTAGAGAAAGCCTGTGTGCAGCAACGAAGATCCAACACAGCCAAAGATAAATAAAAATTTATAAAAATACAGGCATATTAAAAAAAAAGAAAAACTGGTGAAATCCTAATGAAGCCTTTAGTTAATGGCAGCGTACCAGTATTAATTAGTTTTGACAACTGAACCAAGGTTACATAAAATAATAACATTAAGGGAAACTGAGTGAAGGGTGTACCAGAACTCTCCATACATTAGATGCAACTTTTCTATAAAGCTAAACTATTCCAAAATAAAAAGTGCATTTTTAAAAAATGTATGTTTAAAGAGAGAGAAAGCAAATGGAGCAAAATGTTAATAACTGGTAAATCTCAGTTGACAGGTATATGGATGTTTACTAGCCAATTATTTTAACTTTTCTGTAGGTTTAAAATTTGTCAAAATGTGAAGAGAAAATAAAGTGACAGAAGGTTAAAAGCAAAAGAATGGAAAAAGATATTCTACATGAACACTAACCAAAAGAAGACTGATGTTACTATACTAATGTTAGACAAAGTAGCCTTTAGGAAAAAATAAAGGAAAACTTCCTAATTAGAAAAGTTCAATTTACCAGAAAGACAGCAGAATCTAAATTTATATGCACCTAATCACACAGCATCAAAATTTATAAAACAAAAATTGTCTGAACTAGAAGGAGAAATATGTATATCCAGGGTCATGAGAGATTTCAGTACGTCTCCAAAACAAAGAGTACACCAAGAAAACAAAACGGTAGGATACAGATTTGAACAATTCAATCTGCAAGTATGACCTAATGCACGTATGTAGAGTTCCACAACTGCAGAATAAACATTCTTTAAAAGCTCACATGGAACATGTATAAAGAATGTTCATACACTGGGCGATAAGCTTGTCTTTACGGGAGGAGGCGTAAGGCAGGCTTCCAAGGTGCTGGCATTGTGATATTCCTTGACAGGGTGGTGATTACATAGGTTTTTGCTTTGTTGATAAATTCTGTTTCGTAGTTCATTTTTTGTATGTATTTTATATATTTGTGTGTATATTATATATTTCTTATTGTTGTTCAGTTTATGTGCATTACATTTTACAACTTAAAAAGAGTTAGAATCCTTTAGGAAGGTAGCCATCTCCCATAAAACAATAAGCCCAATGCAGCTTATTTTTCCTTCAGCATTTCAACTAGTTGCTGTTTTTTGTTTCACACCTGATGAAGTAATAGGCTTATGCTTAGAGGCTTCCTTATACAAAACTTACGTATCTTTAAACATAAAAAATATATTCAGCCCAGCAAGACATTTATTCTTAAGAGAGACACATAGGAATTGAGACTGAGGGAACAGAGAATCCATGAATCCCAGCTCACACTTAATCCAAGGAAGTATAGGTTCATAGGCTCATTTAATAAAATAGGCACAATCACTTACAATAGTAAAATTATTTTCCTTTCACCTTTCTTTTTTTTGGCCAAGCTCATTTCATTTAATTTGCCTAAGTTAAACATTAAGTAGGCTTTAGGCCCCAGGAAGGATTACTTTGATGTTGGGAATAACTAAGGCTATGCAGACTGAGGGAGCAGAAAAGAATCTAATGGAGGGAAAACAAAACAGCTGCCCCAGAAGAACCAAACAAATATGACATGATTATGGCCCATAGTAATCTTAATATAACCTTTATATCTTAATCCTGATATAGTAGTAGTAGTAACAGAAGAAGGAGTATTCAGTAACGTTTACTGAAGGCTCATCATCATCACCAATAACATTTCTAAAGGTCTACCACCTGCCAGGCACCATGCTCTGTATAAGATTTTCCTCGATTGTTTCATCTAAACATCTCACAGTAAGCCCAGAAAGTAGGTAAATTACTAGTTCCATTTTACAGATGAAGAAATAGGCTGAGTAACTGGCCAAAACCACCCAAGTAGCAAGTGTAAGAAATGGAAATCTAACATAGCTAGCCTGAATTCAGAGAATGTAACCTTATCCACTCTGCTATACAGCCTGTTCCTAGCAGGTAAACAATGATTTGCACTTAATGATCTCTAAGGAATATTTCAGTTCTAACGTTCTAGGATTTGCTTTAATGATTCTATAATAGAGCATTCAACTAGGCCCAGTAATCTCAAACTGTATAAAGCAAAATAAGGAAGCTCCATAAAATCTCTTTACATGACCTGAAAAGTTAGAATTCAGGTTCCTTAGGATTATCAGAGTTGGACTTTCCCCATATTAAACCCTTCAAGAAATAGAAATGTTTTTCTTGTCTGTCAATCAATACCTAATATTTTTTCCTCATATGAAAACAAATGGCACAGACAATATCAAATGACATTCCAGAAAGAATAAGAGAATTTGCAATGCTGTTGGCTTGATCCTTTTTGTTTTGTTTTTTGTTTTATTTATTTATTTTTGGCTGCATTAGGTCTTCGTTGCTGGGTGCGGGCTTTCTCTCTAGTTGCGGCAAGCGGGGGCTACTCTTTGTTGCAGTGCTGCTCAGGCTTCTCGCTGCAGTGGCTTCTCTTTATTGTGGAGCACAGGCTCTAGGCACATGGGCTTCAGCAGTTGTGGGACATGGGCTCAGTAGCTGTGGCGCACAGGTTTAGTTGCTCCGTGGCATGTGGGATCTTCCCAGACCAGAGTTCAAACCCGTGTCCCCTGCATTGGCAGGCGGATTCTTAATCACTGTGCCACCAGGGAAGTCCCCATTGGCTTCATCTTTAAACACAATTGGACTCAAGACAAATCTGATAGATGCAGATTTCTGGGGGAAATCCTAAATCCTAAAATTTCACCTAAATTTAGTGAAAATCAAATAAACTGTTTATAAACTATTGATATTAGCCTTGAAAAAATATTATTGGTGGTTAATTGAATATATTAAAGCTAAAAAAAATTCTTATAAACATAAGACCTATTTGTTCTTTATACAAAATACTGAGTGATCATAATCAAGTCAAAATATTCTCATTTGTTCTTTTAAAATCATCATGAGAGTTCTTTTTAAAAAGCAAAACTAGCTGTCTAATTTACTCTTTTAGAAGAAAAACAGCTAACTCCACAATGGATATAATATAAAAAGTTGTTAGATGCTCCTTAGCCTCATAAATAATATGAAGTATACCTCATACAAGAAGCATACTGACACTTTTGTAATAATCTGAAATACTAGAAGCTTCTGGGAAATGGAAATAATTTGTTAAAAAACAAAGTATGGTACAACTACTTCTCTTCGAGGCCTCAATAAGGAAAAAAAATTTATTAGGTCCAGCAATCCAAGAAAACTTGGTGTATTTACAAGTACATGCAGAATTTGATGGTTAGAAATGAAATCTATTTAGGTCCAGCCTAAGATTCTCATAGCCCATCTATAGGCACAATCATAGTAGTAATATCCCCAGAAACCAGGATAAATCTCCAATGTGCCTGAATTTAATGAACCAGATAGATCATTGTATCACCAATATCTGCCCATAGCCCATTTTCAGTAAGATGAATTTTCTTGCTCGTGAGGTCCACGTGGAAAACAGCATGCTCAGAAATGGGGGTCTTCTCAGCGTGCTCTTTTCCCAGGACGGGAACTCGCCGAGGCCCCAACAGTGGATCATCAAATCTCATCAGTTTCACTTTGGAAAGGTCTACAGCAAAAGAAAGTATCAATATGAACATTTAATTACAGTCACTGACTCAAACCCATGCCTGAGCCTGATAATTCACACTGGTTGTTATATCTAAAACAATATTTTCATCAGATTACTAAGTAGGACCCGATGTCAGAAAGCAAAGCTGAGTCTAACAAATCTTCATCTTCTGTCAACTTTTACCCAGATCAAAGACCAGCAGAGATTCTGGATAACACATCTCCTGAATTACAAACCAAGGGGAGGGACTGATTATATTTTTGAGTATTATCCTATATGGTCTCTCAAATCACTTTTAATACACTTCAGTTAACCATTTTTCAGAATATTAAAAAGCCTAAAACTTATTTATCTTGCTTGTCTTGCTTCCTGGAATACTTAAAAGTTCAAGAATTGTGGCTTTTGGGGAAAGATAATTTTGGAAAAAGAATTACTACTCTAAGAAATAGCATTACCAGTTTCTTGTTTTGCTCAAAGGATGACAGTGTATTAACAAGCTAATGAGAGACAAGGAAAGAAGGGGAATGGCTGGGGGAAAGGGCACAGGTTTTAGAATTTTGAGCTTTTGGATGAGTTCCAACCCTCCCTTGCTTGAGATTTTCCTGATCTGCTCTTATGCAAGCTGATAAGATGGCTCCTGGTAAAGACAGCACTTGTCCCTTGAACAAATTTATGATCCAACAATCCTGCCAACAACTGAGCCCAAAAGAAATTTATTTATTTCAGCAATTCTGAGACTTTTCAACATCAAATGGTTTTATTTTATATGGTAGAAAAACACCATAAATGACTACAAATGCTGATTCTGGATTTACAGCTCATTCTAAGTGTAGCATGGCTAGTTTATACTTAACCTGATCCACAGAAACTGAAGATATTTTCTGAATTACTTCCCACCCCTTTCTAAAGTAGATTGCTGGGTGGTATGGGCTACACTCCCTCATGTTGCCTTGAGAGTATGAAACTTAGCATGAGAGGGATAAGATTTAAAAAAAGATAAAAGGAAACATTAATGCAGCTGGCGGCTATGCCAGGAGTACAGGTTATCCAGGCATTCTATTCTCCTTGGGAAACAAAGACTAAAGGACTATAAGTTTAGGGTAGGGATCCTGGGGCTTATGGAGCAATTATCTGCAACTACCATGAAGGCAAACCCTGCCTAAGAGTCTTTGTAGAGTCTCTGCAGAGGCCATACAATCTATCCCCATATACAGCACAAGCCCTGAAAATTAAAATGGGAAAGGAGCACTTACAGTCTTCATGACAGCCATGGTCTTATTTGGGGGGAAGAACACAATTCATTTTAACAGCTACTGCAATTCAACATGTACATCAGTGATAGCAAATTATTTTCTTATGGAAGTAGTGACAAGTCCTACCGGCAGATTTTATGCACAAAGCCTTTTACTGCAGATCTGCCTCTGTCTCTCTCTCTCACTCTCTCTGAAACAGACCTCCGTCATCATTCCAAGCAATGCTGAATCAAACTATTTCAAAGAAGCCTTAATACCCAACCAGGCTTCTAAGTGACAAAACACATCTGCTCTGATGTTTCACCATGTAGTTATTACTGCCAATAAAATTATTGGTGCTTTCTTAGTGGTTTTACTATCTTTTCTTATCCCAGACCTCTCTTATCATTGAAAATGTTGAAATTTAAGTCTGCAACTACACAAGATTTAAGGCACTTAAAGATGAGAGTGATTGAGAGTCCCTAGGGACTGATAATGTGAAATGGAGCTTTTCACCTCCAAATTATTAGTTCATATGTGGCATGGGTGGTAAGTGATTTAAAGTCATTATCGTCAAATAGTTGCTCCATGGCCTTTGTGGACTGAATGACGATTTTAGCTAGTGCCTCCTGGACCTAGATCATAATCACCCTCAATACAATTGGCACTAATTGGATGACTTGCTGGCTATCACAGCAGACAGACTGAGAAATATGTTATTGAATTTCACTCCTTTCCCATCTCATATACTCAATATACTCAGTCCCCTTAGATATCAAAGTGTTCTGAGGGCTTCTGGAAAAGTCTTAAGTTTAGAGCTCTTCTGTAGATACTTGGAGGAATATCAATTGCAAACTCCCCCTAATATTTCTATTTTCCAAATTCACAGTAGCCACTAATACCAAACTTAAAGCACTTCATGATAATATTATTCACAGTTAGAATGACAAAGGATGTAAGAATTATGCCAGAGGCTCAGTGAGAAAAGACGAGCTAAAGAAAACACATCAGTACAGCTCTAAAGAACCTAGTCAGTGCTGCATCTGAGTGTTATTTAAAAGGGAGTCAGGTTTAACATTATATTATATAATACAATTTCCAATACAGGAATAAAACCTCTTATGCACTATAACCTCATAATAATCCTATCCAGCATGTCCACACAAATATCTGTTTTCTTTAGAAGCCACCATATTGTTCTTCAAAGTTAAGAGTTCTTCCTATTACAAAAATTTCTCATGACTGAATATATGCAATATAAAACAGCCAAAAGGAAGGCCACAAAACGGCTTCCTATATGTTCACACTTCAAAATTTTCAAGTTCTGCTTTTTGTGGCCTATAAGTTCTAAGAATGGCATTATCATTCTACAGTACCTGGTTTATTGAAGGAACACGCTAAATGTCTACAACAAAATGGATGAACCTTGAAAACATTTTGCTAAGTGAAATAAGACATACAAAAGAACAATATTGTATGATTCCACTATACAGGTACCTAGAACAGTCAAATACACAGAGTAGAAGAGTAGTTACCAGCGACTACAGGGAGGAATAACGGGGAGTTATTATTCAATGGGTACAGAGTTTCAGTTTGGGATGATGAAAAAGTTCTAGAAATGGATAGTGTGATGGCTGCACATCAGTGTGAATGTACTTAATGCTACCGAACTGTACACTTAAACAATGACTAAAACGGTCAATTTTATGTTATGTATATTTTACCACAATTTTTTTAAATGTCTGCAAACAAAAATATTCCTAGTCCTAACATATTGCTGGTACACAGTGAAAAAAGTATCAGTGTTTCCCTCATGCTAGTACACACTTTCCCTTCACCCTCACAGGTGTAATTCTCAAGGCCCTATCAAACAATGTTTTCTCCATAAAATCATCTCTGATCACCACAGCTGGAAATAATCTCACCTTTTTCTGTGTGTAAATTTTACTATATCTCTCTTACTGTACTCAGCAGTTTCTCCTTAGATTATGATTATGTACTTCAATAGCTTAGTCCCCTACTCCTTCACTAGATGCAGCCTCCTAATGAACAGTACTTTGTGGACTCCCCAAAGCCCCTAGTACCTACAAAGGAGTCTCTGCATACACACTTGTCTCTACACACACTACACATGATATTCTCTCAAGAAATGACAACAGAAGGTACACGAATGACTTCAAGAGAACAAAAAATACATGGTAGAATGAATTCCAAAGGGCTATTTTAAGTCTTCTATGTAAATGGAATGTTGTCACCCTGAATATAATTCCATAAATTGGTCACTGTATAGGATTTGTAAATCTTTTCAGAAAATTTTATACTGATGGTATTTGGCCCAATCAACTCTTGGTTGCCATAAGAAGAGAAAAGAGAGATTATGCAAAATAGGGAATCTCAACATTAATTTGTCTTCATAATTTGGAAGAAAAATAATACAGAAACAAACTAATTCCCTTCGCGCTCTTCTCAGCGTAAGACCAGCTGAGTAATTAAAAAAAGAAGCTATACAATCCCACTACTGGGCATATACCCTGAGAAAACCATAACTCAAAAAGAGTCATGTACCACAATGTTCACTACAGCACTATTTTCAACAGCCGGGACATGGAAGCAACCTAAGTGTCCATTGACAGATGAGTGGATAAAGAAGATGTGGCACATATATACAATGGAATATTACTCAGCCATAAAAAGAAACGAAATTGAGTTATTTGTAGTGAGGTGGATGGACCTAGAGTCTGTCACACAAAGTAAGTCAGAAAGGGAAAAACAAATACCGTATGCTAACACATATATATGGAATCTAAAAAAAAAAAAAAAAACAGGTCTGATGAGCCTAAGGGCAGGAGAGGAGTAAAGATGCAGACTAGAGAATGGACTTAGGACAAGGGGAGGGGGAAGGGGAAGCTGGGACGAAGTGAGAGAGTAACACTGACATATATACACTACCAAATGTAAAATGGATAGCTAGTGGGAAGCAGCTGCATAGCACAGGGAGATCAGCTCGGTGCTTTGTGGCCACCTAGAGGGGTGGGATAAGGAGGGTGGGAGGGAGATGCAAGAGGGAGGAGATATGGGGATATATGCATATGTATAGCTGATTCACTTTGTCATACCACAGAAACTAACACAACACTGTAAAGCAATTATACTCCAATAAAGATGTTAAAAAAAAAAAAGCTATAAGTTGTTATATCAAATCTAATCATAGGAGATCTAGACTTAATCTTGCTAAGAAATTAAGATTATTTACATATTTTACCCGGAGGCACACTGTCTGAAAGAAAGAATATGAGCTTTGGAGTCAAATATATCTAAGTTCGAATTCCAGCTCCAGGATTTACTAGCTGTATGAACTTTGCAAGTTATTTAGCCTTTCTAACCTCCATTTCATCGTCTGCAAAAGGGGACTAATACCCTAAATGCTACAGGGTTGTAAAAGGATTAAATGGCCAATACACGGCAGACACTCCATAACTTTTACTCTGTTTCTCTTCCTTCCCCAGGAACAGATTCAGTCAAGCAGGTTAGTTTGGAATTAAGGGAATATGTTCCTTCATTCTGAATACTTCTGAGCGTTGGAAACTGCTTATTACAATTTTAAAGCTAGATGGAATCCTGGAAAAATATCTAATCCAGGGTCCTCATTTCACTAAAAGAGAAATCAGTTTAGAGCTTAAGTGACATGGCCAAGCCACCAAGCTACCAAGTCACAATGTCCCAAAAGAAAATATAGGTGTCCTGATTCTGGGTCCAACACTCTTCCACAACATTACATGACTGTCCCTAAGCAGGACAGTTACTTTTCTTTCACCCCTCTGCTTAGAACTCATCAAATCCACAAGCTACTGCCAAATGTGCACTTCAAGGAAACCATTTACCTTTGATTCCTCGGTCCACCTTCATTAAACGCCGGATTATAGAATCACGGTTATCTCCTTGCCTGATTTCAATTTTGGTTGAGAAGTGGCCATTGAATGGCTGAGAATTCACTAGGGAAACTAATACACCAGGCTAAGAAAATAAAGAGAAAATGACTGTTATAAGAAATCAAACTTGAATACTGCTGAGGGAGAAGGAATCTCTGCTAGATTTTTAATGCCCAATGAAAGACAGATTTAATTCTGGTATTCTAAAATCAAGACCAAGGGATACTCAAATATAAAAGAAAAAATGTACAAAAGCTCATGCTTATAACCAAATGCCTAGGTAAAAATGACTATGAGTATACATATCAATACTGATGATGGATAAAAACAATAATTCTATTTTCTCTTCTAAAACTACCACCATTTATTGAATTCCTACTATGTACCAGACACTGTACGAAGCACTTTATAGACATTATTCCTGTATCCTGAAAGGCAGTTCCTTAAGACCCTTTTTCACAGATGAAAAGCTGAGAACCAGAAAGATTAACGAAGTAGCCCAAGGTCACATAGCTAGTAAGAGGCAGAGCCTCACCTTTACTGAGAATAAACTCATTTCTATGACATACTAACTCCCACATAATATAAATGATATAGTTAAAGAACTTGCTCATTATTTTAAATGGAAAAAGTCAACTGAGCCTTATGAAACTTAAATACATAGTAGCTTAATGGAATGCTTGAAAAAAGCTTGAAATAAACATATTTGTATGGGGAAAACTATTTCATGTACCTATATTCATGGCCCAAATGACTGTACTTTTAAAAGCCACCATATCTTAATGTAACGAGACTATTTATAATCTGATGATAAATTTAGGAGGTCTGCATGATCATGATTACTTCATTCTTTCAAAATAGACTTCTTCTGCTTGCTGCATTTTCAATTAAATGTGGTAAAAGTGGCAGGATATATGTAAGTCCTCTGTTTATCAAGAAAAGTAGGGCATTTTATGGACTCTCACAATGGCACTCCAGTGAACTTTACCAAATGCTGCCATTCTGCATGGATTCTTTAAGAGTTAATAAATAAAATCTCCCCAAACTTCAAAACCTATTTATCTTCACCAGTAATGGTCAAAAAATAAGAAATTAAAAAAGCATTTCCAGTATAATGGGAAATGATGCATCAATCTGTTTTATGCCAGAAACCAAAAGTCTTGAATACCATTACTAAACCAAAACTCATCTGAAATATGAAAGCTCCTTTTCACTGTTTAAAAAAGTTTCACATTTCAATGTCCACTATCTTTTTTTTTAAGTCAGGTTTTGAAAATCATATTCTTATTTTTAAAATCACAATCAACATCTGATGCTACCTGTGATAGTAGAGTAAGGAAAAGTGAGGGTTGCATTAACCAGGGAATTAGAGGACCTCAAATCCAGACCCACTACTAACCAACTAAGTGGCCTAAGCCAAGCTAATCATTTAACTTCTCTGGACCTCACTTCTTTCCATCGTTAAAATGATGGTTTTAGATGTAAAGCTCTCTAAGGTCTCTTCTAGCTCTAAAATGCAACGATTCAGTGAGATTCTTTCAACTTACTTCTGTTCTAAAAACATTAAGTGGTTTCCCAGGACAGCAATCTTCCCTGACTTTATCTTCTGCTTCAGAGGCAAACTTGACTTCTATGTGTTCTAGCTAAGTAGAGGGGAAAGATGGAAGTCATTAGTATCACTTAATATGATTGGAATTAGTCATCACCTCATTTCACCAAAGAGCAAAACCAAGTTCTCCACTTATCATAAAATGGCCTGTGCAGTTTTATTATTTTCCATATAAACATTATATGAAACCTATCATCAAGTATTTAACACTCATGTTAGATGCCTCATAGTATGTTATTTACAGAGTCATGTTTACCATCTTCTATCAGGAAATCTGGCATCTACCTGCTGCCTAAGAGAAAACAAAAATCAGTATAAAAGGCTCAAATAAATGGAAAAACTCAGAAATGTAGCAAATTGCATATACCTGAATACAAGATGACCCTAAATAAAGTGTTCCCATTGTCCCAGTGTAAATATCCAAGAAGTTTTTTGACCTCCATGAGTATATATGAACATTTAGAAATATACATAAAATAGATGTCTACTAATACTTTATTAACACATTTATAATTACATGACATAAAATGCTTATTTAGAAATGCGTATTTCTTCCATTCCTGTATTTCATAAAACAATTTTATTCAAACTCTAAACCTGCATTTTTTTATTTATTAGTCTTTTCATTATTACTAGAACCACTTTTTGAATCCTCTAACACAATTTCCTATAGAAAATTATCTTTCCTTCTGCCTAAGGTGAATGAGAGACAGCATTTTTAGAATCTATATATTAAATTGTCACTGGGGCAGGAAGATGGAATGGGGAGAAACTCAGATATGTAAAAGCTACTGGTAATGTTCTAGTTCCTGAGTTGGGCAGTAGATTCATGGATGGTGATTATATTACTAATCAAGAAAAAAAAAACGGGGCCAAACATGGACCACTGATAATATATAATGAATCAAGGATTCTAATTAATCCAAATCTGTGATTCTGAGGTCTTAAAGGGAGGGGGGGAGAAAAGCAATCCAGAATACCCCATAATATGAGAGATTTTGAAAGCATTTGAATATAAGGCCTCTCCTCATTTCTTTTTACAGATAATTTTGAGAGGAAATCCAGGCATATACAGTTAGTATTTTAGGAATAGAATAACTGATAAGTGAAATAAGAGAACAGATCATTTCCTCTTCCTGTAACTTCTATACCACCCATTCTCTTTCCCCCCAAAATATATTTGGCAAAGGTACTAAACATAGAAGATGAAATTTATAAAAAGGTTTATTATAAAACTAAAGAACTGGATAATCCCAGGCCCCTCTTACCTCAAGGGAATTGGTCAGATAGACTATATTCTCCATGAGCACTGCCTGTTCGTCAAATTCTAATTGCAAATCCAGAACACGAGGTCCCATCTTCTCCAGATTTTCCTAGCAGCCAAAATGGTTTTGAAAAACAAAATCACATTAAGAATATGATGAAAAGAACATATTTCTCCCAAAGCAATCAGTCTCAAGTGATAATATCTTCAAATTTGAACAGTTAAAGGAAAGGCCTTGGACTCATGGCTTCCCTTATCTATGTTTGCTCGCTAATGAAATTACTCGCTGAGAGTAATTATCATTTAAAGTATGATAAGATTAAGACAGCACTGAAAAGACTAGAAGGACAAGGTTTTCAGATTTATAAAAGAAATATGATTTCATCATTGTTAATTTACCCTGACTTTACTTTATATGCAAACCCAAAGAACTCACTTTGACAAGGAATCAAAGAAATGTCTTAAAATACCCCTTCAGGTAACAAATAAAATAAATTAAATGTTTCCAAGATACCACATCTGTAAAGCTATTTCAAGAAACAGTGAATTAATAATAACCAAACAAAACATTCCTATAAATTTAAAAAATTTTTAAAAAATCAGATTATATGGTTACTCAGATAATCCTACGACATATAAAAAACCATTTTATTCTTAATTTTAACATTAAATATCAATATTTGCTACTCAAGATGTAACCTTCAAGACCTAAGTTCATATGCACAAATACAGCTAACTGCCTAGAACATGTTTCACTTACATGAAAGTGACCTGACATGATTCTTAATATTCACTACCTTCATTTACCATCCAAGTTGTTTCTTTTCCCATGAGGTGCTAGAAAACCCTTTTCTTATTCCCAGATTTATTAAACACTTTTCAAAGTTTCAAACCACTAATTTGCCTCATAATACCAAGTAATACCAATATTACTGAAAAAATATTTTACTACTCAAAAAATCTAACACTGGTTTTTCAAAAAGCCAACCTTTGAATCTAACATCATTTAAAATCAGTTTCACTGGATTCTATAAAGCATGTCACCAAAATTAATTGCCTCTGCAACCAACAATGGGATATTTTGTTGATTTCCCCATATTGACAATGGATCTGACGTTATGACCAATGGCACTAGCTGGGAACCAATGAATTATGAGCATACCAGCAAATATAACTTATTTTTGTAGGTCAAGCCATGATTTTAAATTATTTCTGAAACTTCAAATACCATAAGGCTCAGATAGTTGACTCTGGTTCTAGGAGAATTAAAAGGCTTTCCTAAGAACACAATCTATTCCAATACAAGACAAGCTAAGAGTTTTGGTCTCTTATCAGGCAGGTATCTGTAGCCCACAAGATTCAATAATTAATCTAAAGTATAAGAATAACTATTACATGCTTAGCAGGCTGGAAGACACTGATATACATTTTCTTAAAAATGTACTGAGCCTACTTTTTGACAGGTAGTATTAAAATATATTATGTGTATTAATTCATTTACTCCTCACAGCACTCCTAAAAGGTAGGTTCTATTAATTTCCTATTTTATAGATGAAAAACATTGTGGCCCACAGAATTTAAGTGATTTGTCTAAGTCCTCCAAACTAAAAAGTGACAGAAAACAGGATCTGGGCCAAGATTTGTCTGCCCCCAGAGTCTGAGATCTTAAGCAATATACAGTCTTCTTTCTGTTTCTCTTTGTCAGGAAATCCACCAGATCAGTTATATATATGAAAAAGACTAAGAGTTTAACCCAAAGATTCTCAATGGGGGAGCTATGGTGGGGGACTGATTTTGATACCAGGAGATATTTGGCAATGTATGGAGGCATTTTTGGTTGTCATAACTTGAGTAGGGGAGGGAGAAATTCTACTGGCATCCAGTGGATAGAAGCCAAGGACACTGCTAAACACCCTATAGTGCACAGGACAGCCTCCCACAACCAAGAACTATCCAGCCTAAAATACACATAGAGCCATTGTTGAGAAACCCTGATCTAACCACTATAAACAACGTTTATCCCGTTAAGCTAAACCTATACAAATGTAGAATCTTGTTCCAGTAATAGGATCTAGTAAAAATACCCCAATGTAAGCCAAAAGACTATGCTTCCTCCTTAAAGTGAAAAGAAGGGAAGGTAGAATATGAAGAGAATCATTTAGTGCAGTAATTCTCAACCAATTTTTCTTCCACAATACATATTTTTCACACATTCAGCAATTCCACAGGTAAATCCCAAATCTGATCACTCATTTCCACAACCACTGATTGAAAAGTGCTATTTTAGCAGATTTCTTGGGGGAGACTGTGCCCAAAGTGTTCCTCTTACTTCTACTATCCTATCTAACCATTACCCATGTGGTCACAGCTGCACAAGGTCCACAGCTTACCTTAATCATGGCGACAAATGGCATCACTTTCTTCATGTATTTCTTCAATTCTGGCAAATTGACTAGTTCACTAGCAATGACCTTGTTATCAGGCAATTTTCCACTGTTGGTCTAAAAAAAGAGTGGGAGACGAATGTGAAGAAAAATATTTTAAAGATAATATAGGATAGTAGATGTAGCCAGACATGAAATGGTGGCCTCTACCAATCTGCTAGAGAGCAGCACAAGAGGGTGCAGCCTCTAGCATCACGGGGAAGTGAAAGGTAAATGAATAATACAGAAAGGAGTCTCCTCTTTCCTCTAAATTCAAAGGACACATGTTTTTTCGGGTAAAGGAGAAGAGCATGTGCATGATGCTGAAATATTTAATTTTCCCTTACACTAATGATACCTCTAGGATTGTAACATTAGATCTTATCTAGTGATAAAACGGTCTTATAAAAATCCTATTTGTCTTCAAACTTCTCAAAGCATTTCATTAGTCATATCAAAATGAAAACTATACAACTATCATATAAGATGTATTATAATGTCTGCTTTTGAACACACTGCCTTATAAATTGTTACCACAAATGTGAAAAAAGAATCTCTAGATATCAACCTGTTAAAAATAATATAATTTCTATCTAACAAAAATAAATATCTATATCATAAGCATTAATATGCACACAGTCCCAAATGAGCTGCCTGAATTCAAATTCACTCCTGTGAACATCAATAGAGGAGAAATAAAGTAAGCGGCCTTTCCAGACTTTTGGGTGACCTATTTTCTCCTTATTGTAAAAGAATCACACCAAAGCCAAGGGTTGGGAATAAATCTAAAAGAAAAGTAACATACAGTAAGATTTCCAATAATCTATTTACTTTCAATTCTAACCTTTACTAGAGTACATAGGAAAAAATATTTTCTCCACTTGCCAATACGTTGCTTTGAAATACATAAGAAAAAGGAGAGGGTGGAACACACTCTTTTTTCCTTATGTCACCAAAAAGGTGCCATATTGAACATAAGAACATTCTTCTTGATTATAAACTGACATTCTTTTAGTTCTTTTGGATGAAAACAAATGAAAATTTTAAAGGAAGCTGGTCATTCCAAATAATGCCAATAGATGATGTTGATTTCAAACTATGTAATCTAGTCAATAAATATAAGTAAAAATATAACTTCTAAAAGAACAGTGGTGATTAATTTTTTAATATCTGGGACATTACATACCATATTCGGTTCTTCTGCTTCCTTGAAAATGCTGGTATGAATATATATGCCACTGAGGCAAAATTTCATTTTTCTAACTACCAAAGGAGCTTTTACTCTTTTACTTACCATAAGTCAAAACTCTGCAAGCAGATTCTAAAAGCTACACTCCATTTCTATCAAACGCAATCAAAGGAAGAGGTAGTTCTCCATAAAAACAGGTTCACATATTGTAGAATACAAAAATACTTGCTCTTCTCTTTCCATTAAATCTTACAAATATAAAAGTTCTTCTGAGTATTTCTTGGTTAACCATGAAAAGTACTGAGACAAAATTCCAATAAAGGTCTAGAAAATCAAAGCTAAGGATTTCTCCTTTATATTACCACTTTATGCTTTGGCCATAATCCCTATTTGGTCTCTCGCTTTCTTTCTCTTTTTAAAGTGCGCCTTAATGGTTTCCGTCCACCAATAACTGTTGCTTATAACCTGAGCAAAAATTCTACAACATATACTTTGTTTCCATATTTTGAATGTGAAAGGAAAAAGGAAGGTGAATTTTTTTCTCTAGGAAAACCTAGAACTAAGTTTAAATATTGAGTTCCCTTTAAATACAACTATCATATTTAATAGCTATTTACCTGACAATCAAAAACACAACATCAAACTCTCCATTTCTATGGGTAATTATCAAATTGGACATTTTCTTTTAAATTACTCAAGAGCCAAGCTTCAAATTTTTTCAAACATAATAATGTTAAGGCTTCATGAATGCCAGTGTTCAAGGCACAACAAATCCAAAAGGCAAACTCAGTCCTTTTGCTTCATAATTTTAACCACACATATGAAAAAGTCCCACACCTTTTGATTACATACAACTAGATCTAGTATTTTTCTATGAAAGTTTCAGAAATGATGAAAAACAGCTTTTCCCTCGGCATCCATTTAAGAGCCACCAAGGATAACAAATGGCACTCCATGCGTAAAGGTAATTAAACAAAGCTGCCTGTCTTTCTTCCCCTAGACATTGCCAACATCCTAAAAACAAAAACAGCATAGGCAGAACACGACACTGCTGGGGTGAGGTGGGGGGGAGTCTATTGAGAATGTCACCTCAAAGTGATGACGCAGAACTGACAGGGTGATATGTTGCCAAGACGGATAGTTCTTCGCCACATAGATGGTGCAATGTGAAGGTTTCTGAGGGAGCTGCTTGTCAGTCTTCTACAGGGCAGAAAAAAGAAAAAAACATTTAATCACTTTCATATACACCAAAAATGAAAGAACCCTCTCCCAGTATATAGCACTACTGCCTTTAACATTAAAAACTATGCATACAATAGAACTGCATTAGAAATGAAAATAGCCCTACATTAGCAATGAAAATGGCCCTAAGGAAAGTTGTCTTTATTTTCATTACTATTAAATGTTATTTGACCAATAACTTTAAAGGAATGACATTAAAAAAAAAAAAGACTTCACCTTCCCTTTAGCTGGTATCATATAGTTCTTGAGTCGCAATCTAAGGTCGTGTGCTACTTCCATGAGATACTGTGAGGAGCGTATCAAGCTTTCATCCACAGGACCTGCCAGAGGCCATGAAGCATTCATAACTGAGTCGGGCTTTAAAAAAAAAAAAAGGTTCAGTGAGATTAGACAACACAACTATTTTATGATTCTTGGTTACAGTTTCATACCAAGACATGGTGTGTAACTGTGTGCTCAAAGTTCAAACCTGACTACACATAACACGCGTCCACAGACCCTGATCTAATGTTCCCTAGAATTCAAGCTGTGAAGTCTGACTCTACATTCTTAATTAGCATCCATTTGTACAAGCATATTGATACCCACACACATATGCTCACTTTCAAAGAAAATTATGTAATGCTAATTTGCCTAAATTTAATCTTTGTTATATAAATTATGCATACTCTCAGTTTTTATCCTACTAATATATCCAGTACTGAAAGTATGGCTATTTGGAATATATATCATGAGCACATTTTTGCATTGTTCACACACTGAAAAATACAAAAGAGCTTGGCTAATAACGCTGGAAAGGAGTTATTAAACCAGCCAATCTGTTTATCTGTAAGCCTGGGAGAAATAAATTTATCTTCACAGTAAGAATGCTAATATAAAATCCCTGAATATGCAGCCCTATATATGCCAGGAATTTTATATAAAACAAGAATATTTATGCAAGTATATACTTCTATCTTTGTTTATAAGCAGCTCGTAACAGTTATTTACATCTTTCTCAATATTTTCACCTTTCTAAACAAACAGTTGAGAAAACAGTATTAGTTATACATGTATTCAAATACATTATAACATTTCCTAATAAGAATTAGGTGATAAACAACACACAAAGTCACATTATTAAAATATATACAATAAAAATAAATAAATTTTTTAAAAATTAAAAAAAAGGGGGGGGCCTCCCTGGTGGCGCAGTGGTTAAGAATCCACCTGCCAATGCAGAGGACACAGGTTTGAGCCCTGGTCTGGGAAGACCCCACATGCCACGGAGCAACTAAGCCTGTGTGCCACAACTACTGAGCCTGTGAGCCACAACTACTGAGCCCATGTGCCACTACTGAAGCCCGCGTGCCCAGAGCCCGTGCTCTGCAACGAGACAAGCCACCGCAATGAGAAGCCCACACACCGTAATGAAGGGTAGCCCCCGCTCGCCGCAACTAGAGAAAGCCCATGCACAGCAACGAAGACCCAACACAGCCAAAAATAAATAAATAAAATAAATATATTTTTAAAAAATTTTTAATAAAATAAGATAAAATATATACACCGTGTGTGTATAAATTAAGGCATATATACCCGACGTAGCTTCAATTTAAGCTGCTGTAATAATTATGAGATAATGAACCCAATATTATTCTTGAAATACTCATTTTCAGTCTTTCTCTCTTAAGTAACATTATTATCCCAACATTTATTTAATGAGGCCAAAATCAAAACCACCCAGAACATCTTAAATGCATAAAGCTACCTTTCCCAGGAGTGTCCAGATGTGCTCACACAAATGAGGACAGAATGGAGCCAAGAGAAGTGTCTGAACTTCAATAAACCGGAACACGAGGTCTCGGTGCATCCCTTCTATGGCCAATTCACGGTACTTATCTTTCGCAGCCTACAAAATTTGGAGTTATTTACCATTTCTCTCCCCCACTTCTTTAAAATAAAATTATAGGAAAAAAAACTCAGTATCTCTATTTTAATGCATTTTTAAGTATTCAGTCTTTTAAAATTCCATAATAAACTTTAGTAAAGGTTTTACTTTATTTTTAACAACCTGAAAATAAATGTGTATCAATCCTTAGGTTAAAAACAATAAATTGTTTAAATTTATACATCTTTGATAATCTTTGCTATTAAGCATTTCTTTTTAAGCACTTCTTAGCCATTTAGGGTTCTTTGGGGGGCGCTGTTTGTTCATGTCCTTTGGTAATTGTTCTTTGGACCATTAGTTATTTTTTTGATGGGCTTGTCAAAATCCTGAAATACAGACTGTAAATAATTTTCCAGTTAACTGTGTATTTTTAAGATGATTTCAGTTATGATTTTCTTATCTATGTTGGCAAATTCATCAGAACTTTTTTGGTTATTCCTTTCTTTTGTTTTTATGATTAGGAAATCTTTTTTCAATTCTAAAATCAAATAAATGTTCACTTAGCCCTGTTTTTCAGAAAAAAAAAACTAAATCAATCCTAACAAAAGGATAATGCAGTTTTATACTGATTCTCAAGAAAATCTGAAAAAGACATTTTGCAATGGACATAAAAGATGAACAATTTAAACTGTGTACTAAGGGTGAATGCTCAGTAGCATGTATTAATAGCATCAAAAAGGCTGTAAATATGACACACTGCTATGCTCAGCACTTATCCTTATTTAATCACATCTCTGAAAACCAAGTTACATAAATCCCAACGGGATATTTTACAAAACTGACTGAGGAAAGCTACATTTTTACTTTAAGCACTTGAACTGCCAAACTTGAGGATATGCTGACACCTTGTGGAAAATCTCAGAAAATGTTTGCTTTCAAACTAATAGCAATTAGTTACAATTATGCCTTTGTTGTTCATCAACTTTAAAATGTTTTCCTGGAAAACGTGTCTAATTTTTAGATTTAACCTCTTTATTAACCCACAGCTCAACTAGGAATAGAATTACTTACATTAAAGAGACATAATACAAAAAGTACCCAAGAAAACTATTTAAAATCACAATGTATTGAATATTTTACAAATTTTCAGTCTCCACTTAAGATGAGTTATAATGCTACAGCAGGAGGAGAAAAAACAAGAAATACATCATATTGACACTGACGTATTTTATAGCTACGAAAAGAATAGCCTACCTGAAACTCAAAAAACCCTGTTTTCAAAGCTTCTTTAAACATCATCTTTTCATAGTTTTGATCTGTTTTTATAATGCCTGCATTCATTTCACTATTGAATAGGAAAAAAAAGGTAATTGAGTTTAAAGGCAAGTACATATATATAGGTATAAAAAACTTCCACACATACTAATAAACATTAAAATGAGAACAATGCATGAAACATTTAAGACTGCTCAACCACAAAACCATCTTTGTATTCCTCAAAACTGACCACTGCAGCCTCACACTGTCTATCCACTCTTGAGTATTGTTGTAACACTACTTGGGGCTCCTGTTTATGACAACACAGTTAACCACATGCTTGTTTAAAAATTCCTTGATGGTCACCCTGATACCAAAACCAGACAAAGATACTACAAAAAAAGAAAATTACAGATTAATATCACTGATGAATATAGATGCAAAATTCCTCAACAAAATACTAGCAAACACAATCCAACAACACATTAAAAGGATCATACACTATGATCAAGTGGGATTTATCCCAGGGATGCAAGGATTCTTCAATATACGCAAATCAATGTGATACACCATATTAACAAACTGAAGAAGAAAAACCATATGATCATGTCAATAGATGCAGAAAAAGCTTTTGACAAAATTCAACACCCGTTTATGACAAAAAAACTCCAGAAAGTGGCCACAGAGGGAACCTACCTCAACATAATAAAGGCCACATATGACAAACCCAGTCAACATCATTCTCAATGGTGAAAAACTGAAAGCATTTCCTCTAAGATCAGGAACAAGAAGACAAGGATGTCCACTCTCACCACTATTATTCAACATAGTTTTGGAAGCCCTAGCCACGGCAATCAGAGAAGAAAAAGAAATAAAAGGAATACAAATTGGAAAAGAAGAAGTAAAACTGTCACTGCTTGCAGATGACATGATACTATACATAGAGAATCCTAAAGATGCCACCAGAAAACTACTAGAGCTAATCAATGAATCTGGTAAAGTTGCAGGATACAAAATTAATGCACAGAAATCTCTTGCATTCCTATACGCTAATGATGAAAAATCAGAAAGAGAAATTAAGGAAACACTCCCATTTACCAGTGCAACAAAAACAATACAATACCTAGGAATAAACCTACCTAGGGAGACAAAAGACCTGTATGCAGAAAACTGTAAGACACTGATGAAAGAAATTAAAGAGGATACCAACTGATGGAGAGATATACCATGTTCTTGAACTGGAAGAATCAATACTGTGAAAATGACTATACTACCCAAAGCAATCTACAGATTCAATGCAATCCCTACCAAATTACCAAAGGCATTTTTTACAGAACTAAAACAAAAAATATTAAAATTTGTATGGAGACACAAAAGGCCCAGAATAGCCAAAGCAGTCTTGAGGGAAATAAACAGAGCTGGAGGAATCAGACTCCCTGACTTCAGACTATACTACAAAGCTACAGTAATCAAGACAATACGGTACTGGCACAAAAACAGAAACATAGATCAATGGAACAAGATAGAAAGCCCAGAGATAAACCCACGCACCTATGGTCAACTAATCTATGACAAAGGAGGCAAGGATATACAATGGAGAAAAGACAGTCTCTTCAATAAGTGGTGTTGGGAAAACTGGACAGCTGCATGTAAAAGAATGAAATTAGAACACTCCCTAACAACGCACACACAAATAAACTCAAAATGCATTAGAGACCTAAATGTAAGACTGGACACTACAAAACTCTTAGAGGAAAACATAGGCAGAACACTCTTTGACATAAATCACAGCAAGATCTTTTCTGATCCACCTCCTAGAGTAATGGAAATAAAAACAAAAATAAACAAATGGGACCTAATGAAACTTCAAAGCTTTTGCACAGCAAAGCAAACCATAAAGAAGACAAAAAGACAACCCTCAGGATGGGAGAAAATATTTGCAAACGAATCAATATACAAAGGATTAATCTCCAAAATATACAAACAGCTCATACAGCTCAATATTAAAAAAACAAACAACCCAATCCAAAAATGGGCAGAAGACCTAAATAGACATTTCTCCAAAGAAGACATACAGATGGCCAAGAAGCACATGAAAAGCTGCTCAACATCACTAATGATTAGAGAAAAGCAAATCAAAAGTACAATGAGGTATCACCTCACACCAGTTAGAATGGGCATCATCAGAAAATCTACAAACAACAAATGCTGGAGAGGGTGTGGAGAAAAGGGAACCGTCTTGCACTGTTGGTGGGAATGTAAATTGATACAGCCACTATGGAGAACAGTATGGAGGTTCCTTAAAAAACTAAAAATAGAATTAGCATATGATCCAGCAATCCCACTACTGGGCATATACCCAAAGAAAACCATAATTCAAAAACACACATGCACCCCAATATGTATTGCAGCACTATTTACAATAGCCAGGTCATGGAAGCAACCTAAATGCCCATCGACAGACGAATGGATAAAGAAGTTGTGGTACATATATACAATGGAATATTACTCAGCCATAAAAAGGAACGAAATTGGGTCATTTGTTGAGACGTGAATGGATCTAGAGACTGTCATACAGAGTGAAGTTAAGTCAGAAAGAGAAAAATAAATATCGTATATTAACACATATATGTGGAGCCTAGAAAAATGGTACAGATGAACCAGTTTGCAGGGCAGAAGTTGAGACACAGATGTAGAGAACAAATGTATGGACACCAAGGAGGAAAGTGGCGGGGATGGGGTGGTGGTGTGCTGACCTGGGAGATTGGGATTGACATGTATACACTGATGTGTATAAAATTGATGACTATTAAGAACCTGCTATATAAAAAAATAAATAAAATAAAATTTAAGAAACAAACAAAAAAATTCCTTGATGGAAACTTTATTAAGAAGCCCAAAATGCAACATGAAAATAGCTTTACTAAGGCTGTAGTCAGGTTTAATTGTTGCATTTTAAACAACTGACATTGTATTAAATATATATTCCTTACACTACCTCAGGCCCTTCATAATTTGGCCTAATATGGCCCCAACTTGTTTGATCTCCTACTTCTGCCCTCCACATACTGTACACTTCAAATAAATACCATACTCTTTCCATGGCTTTCTCCTCTCCTTCAAAAATTAGGTTTACTTTTCAAGAAACCCAGAACTCACATGCCATCTCCTCTAATTTCCCTCTATCCCTACTATTGCACTTATAATTGGTTGGGTAAGTGTTTTTCTCTCCTGCTAGACTACAGTGAAGGATCAAGTCTTATTCATCTTTGTAATACCAGTGCTTCGGATGTTTCTGATACAAAAAGACTGATAAATGTTTTTTGAAGGAAAAATGAAAAGACAATTCTTTTCCTTTAACCTGCTTTTCCTTTAACCATTCCACCCTCCTCTAATGCAAGACAGCATGGTAAAATGGTCATGAGAATGGGCTTTGGAGACAGAAACAAATTCATATCCCAAGTCTGAAATTACCAGCTTTGAGACATTTAATGAAATACTTAATTTTTCTAAGCTTCAATTTCTTTAACTATAAAATAGAGCTAATAATATCTTTATCATATAAAATTGCTAGAAGGCTAAAATCAGATAATGGATGCAAAGTAATTAGCATAGTACCTGGCACAAGTAAGCTTTCAGTGAATAGTAGTTATTATTAACATCTAATTTATTTAATGAGGAAAAAAAAGAAAACTTAAAAATACAGCAGGACTAAGCAACTCTAAAGTACAAAGTGGTTGAGGTCCATAGATTACCTGGCGAAAACTCTATCATTGAAGGTGTTGGCAGGACCACTTCTTAGGCTATCCCAGTTGGCAACCATTTCTTTCACCCATTCCACCCAGGTGTACAGACGGAGAATACCTGCATCTGCCATGGTTTCCACAAAGTTAGCATCTTCAACAGTGTCACCAGCATCAGCTAGAGCCAAGCGCATTCCTGGAAGAAGAAAAAAAAATCAATCGATGATTTAAAAATGAGGTTACTGCATATCAACTACGTATCCAGTTGAGTACACTGCCAAGCCTACATATAAATTAAGAAATAACAAACGCTTTAAAGGACTGCATATATCAACAGCAAAAATAAAGATCACCAAAAGTAGAATCCATAATGATGTTGCTAAAATATTTGAATTTTCTCTATTGATTTGCATACACTTAGCATCAATATGTGTTTCTTCTCAGGCATGTTGAGTTAATGAGATAAAGTGATCTTTAATGAGGCAGAGGGAAAAAATGCTAAACTGGGGAAAGATATCCCTATCAACATCTCAGCCTCATTTATAGGTAGCAAAATATTATTGTATTTTAATGCATTAAGAACACACAGAAGTGGGCTCCCCTGGTGGCGCAGTGGCTGAGAGTCCACCTGCCGATGCAGGGGACACGGGTTCGTGCCCCAGACCAGGAAGATCCCACATGCCGCAGAGCGGCTGGGCCTGTGAGCCATGGCTGCTGAGCCTGCGCGTCCGGAGCCTGTGCTCCGCAACAGGAGAGGCCACAACAGTGAGAGGCCTGCGTACCACACACAAAAAAAAAGAACACACAGAAGTGCCTTATGTGCACAAATACAGATTTTCTTAGTCCTAAAAGCAGATTCTTCCAACTTTCCTACAAACGAAATATGGCTTTTCAACCAAAATCTTCCATTCTAAAATATTGAAAAAATCATCAATAAGAGTCTAAGTAAATTACAGGACATCCTTACAATGGAAGACTATATTGCTGTAAAAGAGTGAGGTAACTCTTGTGTATCAACATGAAGTGATCTCAAATATGAACTAAGTGAAGAAGGCAAATTTCAAAACAGTATGTAGGGTATATGCTACCATCTGCGCCTTAAAGGAGGAGATGAGAATATGTAACATCAAGTTATGTATGCATTAAACATCTTTTACAATACACAAGAAGCTGAACACATTTTTTTAACTTTTTATATTGAAATAATTTTACAGTTACAGAAAAGATGTCAAAGATGAGAATAAACATATACCATTTACCAGACTCTCTTAATGTTAACAGCTTACATAACCAGTTTCAAAAGCAGGAAGTTAACATTAGTATGATACTATTAACTGAACTACAGACTTTATTCAAATTTCACCAGTGCTTCCTCTCATATCCTTCTCTGTTCTAGGATCCAATCCAGAATCCCATCTTGCATTTGACTGTCGTATCTCCTTGGTCTCTTCAAATCTGTGACAGTTTCTCAGTCTGTCCTGGACCTTGACTTCTGATGAACAGTAGTCAGGTATTTAATAGAATTTCTCCCAACTTGGGTTTGTCTGATGTTTTCTCATGATTAAACTGATGTTATGAACCTCTGGCAAGAATATCACAAAAGTGATGCTGTGTGCCTTTCTCAGTGCATCATTATCAGGGAGGTAGGTAATGAGGAAAAAAAAGAAAACTTAAAAATACACCAGGACTAAGCAACTCTAAAGTGCAAACCTTCCTCACTTGGTCAGGTAGACTGCCTGCCAAGTTTCTCCACTGTAAAGTTACTGTTTTTCCCTTTGTGATTAAGAAATATCTTGGGAGAGATACTCTGAGAATATGCAAATAATCTTTTTTTTTTTTTTAACTTTCACCCATTCATTTTGGCAACCACTGATGGATCTTGTCTGTGACAATATTACTATGTTGTTTGTCTAATGGTGATTTTATATTTCACTCGGTCCTTCTACTTTATTACTTGGAATTCTTCTGAAAGGAAGAACAGTCCCTACTCCACTTATTTATTTATTCAATTATTACTATACATTCATATGGATTCATAAATATTTAATTTATTCACTGGGTTATAATTCAATACAATCATTATTTACTTTGTTTCCTAAACTGCTCTAGCGTGGACAATTGGGAGCCCCATCAGGTTGGCTCCTGTGCCCTTTCAAACTGTCTCCATCCTTTTTTAAACATTTCCTTACATTCTGGCATCATAAAATGTTCCATGCTCATCTTGTATGTTCCCTACTCCAGCCCTCAAATCAACCCTTCTCCTAGGAACCCTAGTTCCTTTTATTGGAGAATGGTATTTGGAAACCAAGATCTGAATGCCAGGTGTGTCATTACCCATGGGCTCTCTCAGCAGAAAGAACTAGGAAAATAAATGCATGTATACTAACCCACACATAAATCTATGTTTATTTTTATATCTGTCTGTATGTAAAATAAAACCTGTGAGTTCATACTGATGTTGCCAATTCCAATCCAACACCACAGGGTTCATTCTAGCATTTCCTCTTGACCTATTTATAGCTTCTGACAATGAGCTCTCATCTATAATATATTTATTTGTTAAATCCCAGTAAACCCATAAAAGTTTCAGAATTGCTAATCTACACCTCTTTAAAAGAAAATAACTACAGTATTTCTGCACAGTTCTTTTTGCCTTACTGTGTTCAGTCAAAATACTGTTTTTCTAAGTAACTTAGGTTTGTTCTTCCCCATCCCCTTCAGTGCACTCTCAAACTATAGTAGCCATGATCAGCAAATGATCAGCCATGATGACCAAAGACTGGATTACATAAGAAATGACTGGTTCTTTCAGGTTAGACAGTGCATTTCTTCTCTTGACAAAGTAACAGTTAAATGGAAGAGTAATGAGGCCAGAGAAAACATATTTTTTGAAGAAATGAATGCTTCTAGGTTCAAGTCACTTATATGTATACCAAATATGGAGGAAATACTTTGAAAAAGGTTCCTACATACTTAAGATCTCTACAAACCAACTATTTTTTTTCTTTAAGATTTTTTTTTTTTTGATGTGGACCATTTTTAAAGTCTTTATTGAATTTTTACAATGTTGCTTCTCTTCTATGTTTTGGTTTTTTGGCCGCAAGGCATGTGGGATCTTAGCTCCCCAACCAGGGATCGAACCCACACCCCCTGCATTGGAAGGCGAAGTCCTAACCACTGGACCTCCAGGGAAGTCCCCCTACAAACCAACTCTTTAATCTTAGAAGTAGCATGAAATTAGGAACAAACCAGGTAGCACTTACAGTGAGTTTCCTTTGAAAGAAGACTAATAATCTTAGCTTAAATCTGTTCCTAAACAGATCAGATCAGCAATTCTTATGTTTTAAAAATTAGTTCCTGTACACAGAGAAAACATGAATATTTTAAAGTATTGGTAAAAGCGAAAGAGAAAAGCAATGAAATTGAAACAACAATGCTAACTTGCCTTCTGTAAACTGAGGAGAACTGGACACTATGCAACAGCAATAACAAAAAAGCATACTCACCATCGGCTGAATATTTGTCAAGCGCTTGGGTCAAAGTGAGGAAGTTGCCTGTGGATTTTGACATCTGAAAGAGAAAGTCAATAATCAGGCATTAGTAAGAGTATATATAAATAAAATAAACCAAATCAGCCACATCAAATTAAATGGGTTGGCCACAATCAGATAAAAACCAAAAGGATCAGAAGCATGGAAAGGAAAAGATACCTTATACTAACTTTACAGAGGAGAAAACTGAAGTGACTTGTCTGAGTCACTAATCTAGTCAGTGACAAAGCTAGGACAGCATCTCCAGTCTGATACTCAGTCCACGGCTCTTTCCATTAACCAATACTGTCCCTTAGGAATTGGTTTACACACATGGATGATTCTACTATAACTCTGGAATACTTCAGCTGGTCATAAAGAAGAGCTTTAGGGCTTCCCTGGTGGTGCAGTGGTTAAGAATCCACCTGCCAATGCAGGGGATATAGGTTCGAGCCCTGGTCCAGGAAGATTCCCACATGCCGCAGAGCAACTAAGCCCGTGTGCCACAACTACGGAGCCCGCGCACCTAGAGCCCGTACTCCGCAACAAGAGAAGCCACCGCAATGAGAAGCTTGCGCCTCAACCAAGAGTTGCTGCAACTAGAGAAAGCCCCACTTGCTATAACTAGAGAAAGTCCACGCACAGCAACGAAGACCAAACGCAGCCAAAATAAATAAATGAAAGAGAAATTAAAAAAAAAACAAAACACAGAAGAGCTTTATAGCAATTAGAGTCATTCAGTAATGAATGGACAAGCTCATGAGGTCAAAATTAGGGTTTTAGGGAACCTCCTGTCATTAGGGTCACAACTGGCTACTCAAGCTGTGCTCTGCCTGAAGGCAGCACAACTAAGAAGGAACTGTGCCCAGCCTAGCAATCTTTACTATTTAAAAAATGTTTATGTTTTTGTAACTTTGCTGATACCAAAGAGAGGTGGTCATTCTATCAATTTTCTACTATATGGCAGTAAAATATTTTGTTCTAATAAAATGAGTATAATGTACATATAGCACAATGTGGAGACCAAAGGAAATGTCATGTTATAACAGGATTCCTATTTATATACTCACATATACATACACCCATATACACACATACATATAAATACATATATGGTTCACTTTGACCTACAAAGAACAAATGAGTTTGATAATCAAAAGTCCTTGTTGGAGCTCCCCTGGTGGCACAGTGGTTGAGAGTCTGCCTGCTGATGCAGGAGACATGGGTTTGTGCCCCGGTCCGGGAAGATCCCACATGCCGTGGAGCGGCTGGGTCTGTGAGCCATGGCCGCTGAGCCTGCACGTCCGGAGCCTGTGCTCCGCAACGGGAGAGGCCACAACAGTGAGAGGCCCAAAGTCCTTGTTGATTTAACAAAATCTATAAAATAGCTATTTTTCATCCTAATGTACAGATTACCTTACATGAACTTTTTTATTCCCTTTCAATATTAGGACACTGGTAAAAAATAACATCTCATTTTGCAATTCATATCATCTGCTATGTTTAAATCTATAACTATTTTCATTATGACATACCTATAGCAATGAATATTCTTTTACCATTAATATTCCATCAGATGTAGCAAGATTCACTGGTTGGAACAAATCCAACTTGTTGAAATTGTTATTAATGAGAAATAAATAATATTGTAAGAGAAATAAATAATATTGTAACTTAATTTTTTTTGCTTAGTTGAGGAAGGGTGCCCCTTTCTAATGTACACAAAAGCATCATGGGGCAAACAAGGGCTTGTCAAGAGGTTGGCATAGCTCCTGGTGAGGATATTGAATAATTAGGTGAAGTCTTATGTAGCATAAAAAAAATCATATATTGAATATATTAGTAGTGGTAATGAAAAAGGGAAGTTGCAGTAGTATGGGGAGAGAGATACCATCTGGAAAGAAGCATTAAATGACATTTTAAAATCCTATAAACTCCAAAATTCTATTATTCTAATTTAGTGGCCAGTCACAGTATAAAGCAAAAACCACCAAATTATTTTCTCAACTTAATGAGAAAGATATTGTTGGGTCACAATGCTAGGATCTTTACATTTCCTGTCCCTTTCTCTCTCTCCTCCCGTAAAAATTTGTGTCACCCTTTGCCACTCTAATACAAATGTTATAATAGGGAAGTTTTCCCCATCCCGCCTCTCAATTAATACTATCTACTCCACTCACTCAATTTTAAAATAAACTTCTCATTTACGCTGGTAGTCCTAAACATTTTAAATGGAAGATATTTAACTCTCTGATTTTCACATTCTTTATTTCTTTAAAAAGTACAACATCCTAAATCTGAAAAACTTTTTGTAGCATTTTAACCTTTCAAGAGGCAATGAGCCTTACCTTCTCAGAGTTGAGGAGGAGATGTCCATTTGCTCTCACAGCTACAGGCCATTTATCACTTGACAGGAAAATGTTTAAAGATAGAAAATAAAACTTAAAGATTATGGTTTAGGCTTAAAAATTTGAGGTAAATGCTAAAAGATTCATAAAAGATTGCTAAGGCAAATGTGCAGGGACATTAATTGAGTCCTGTTCATAACAGGAAACCAATGAAAACAAGGAAAGTATCCATTAGTAAAGGACTGGTTATATTGATATAAACTATGGTACAGGAATACAATGAAATACTACGTAACTATTTTTAAAATACAGGCACAGCTATATATATAAAAATAAAAAGATCTTAGAAATATACTATTACAAGGAAAAAACAGACAGAATACTGTCTATAATGTGGCATCTTTGTATAAATTAAAAAATAAACAAGTATAGATATCTGCTGCTGGTATATGCATACATACATTTTCCAGAAGAAATCACAAGAAAGCAGTAGCAGTGATGAGCTTTGGGAAATAGGCTAATATAGGGAAAAGGGTGAAAGTTCACTTTTAACTTTGTACCTTTATGAGCTGTTTGAATTTTCAAACTGTACATATCATTCATTCATTCTAACAATGAGATCATGTAGAGGGTAATGTTAAGAGCAAGAGTTCTGGAGCCAGACTGCTGGGTTCTGCATCCTGGTTCTGCCATTGCTGGGTAACTCTGGGTGAGTCATTTTGAGCTCTCTATGCCTCACGAAGGTTCCTTGTCCGTAAAAACGAGGATATTACAGACCTTCCCCGAAAAGTTGTAGTGAAAATTACACGAGTTACTAAAAGTGATTAGAAGAGTGTCTGACAAAAGCACTTGAAGCTACTACTTATCTTTAATTTTTAAAACCCTAATATATGTCCAAAACTTGATGCAAGGGGATAAATATTCAACTATACTACTAACAAGTACTTCTGAGACACCTGATATCTCCAAAAACACATTTTAACCAATAGAGAAAAATAACTGGATGACAAGAACCACATCGTATTTATTTTATTCCTCTCCTTCAAAATCTCCCTTTTATTCTTGAGAAAGAAAATGTAATCTCATTCTAAATGCAATCTCATCCTAAATACAAAAAGTCCCATGAGATTGCTTTGGTTTTACAAAATAAAATTTGAACAGTGGAAGGGGTTTGTTTCTTCAGCTACTTGAGGACAGGAGGAAAAGGCACAGAGACATGTCTAGATCAAGAGGGAAGATGATAGAAGGATTACTCTTGAGCACATGGTATTAAAAAACGCATCTTTGACCCAGATTCTAGTCAGAACATCACTACTTAATGCTGGAACCTTGGGGCTCTCAGCTCTAAAGGGATGTTTCCTTCCCATTCTAATGTCCTAGGCTCTGTCTGAAATCGCCTTTATTCCAGCATCTTACAGGTCAAATGAGTCATGTAACAGGTCAAGGGAATTACTGACAGAGTACCTGAAATGTGACATGCTTTGGTGGCCCAAGGTAGGTATGAAGATTTCTGGATATAACAGATAGGAGGAGGTGTGCTTTCTCCTTCAGTACATTTAATATAAGAAAAAGAATGTAACTGTTAAATCTAACTATACCCCCCCACAATAACATCTATATATTTGAAGCCACAAGGCACCCTTGTCAATAATCAATAAATTTAGTCTGCATCTTTTTTAGCACTCACCTTTCTTCTGGCCACATAGCCACATGATTATAAAGGAAATATGAAAGATGATTTGGAATAAGATCCTTGCCAGAGGCTCGAAGATCCACAGGATACCAGAACTCAAATTCCTGCTTTAACTGATCTAATTTTTCCTTTGGAATCTGAGTTTTAGGAAATGGAGCCTCCTTGAAGAAAACATAATCCCAAACTTCCTTGGTCATCTGCTGTGGTCTGTATTAAAATAAAAGAAACAAACAAACAACAACAACAATATATATATATATAATTTCTTTGAAAGAATCAGCATTCTAATCCAACCATGAAGTAGAAAATACTTTCTTAATGTTTTACAGTAACAAATGAGGACAACAGACTCCCATAAGAATGAAGAATGGATAACAGAGAAGGGGCTATTTATTACTTTCTTTCTCAGTTCAATGCAAAAAAAGCAAAAACATCATGACAAAATTCCACTAAATGAATTCTTATAAAAACAAATTATTAGAAAGAATTTTCTGGCTTCCCTGGTGGCGCAGTGGTTAAGAGTCCGCCTGCCAAAGCAGGGGACACGGGTTTGAGCCCTGGTCCAGGAAGATCCCACGTGCCACAGAACAACTAAGCCCGTGAGCCACAACTACTGAACCTGTGCTCTAGAGCCCGTGAGCCACAACTACTGAAGCCCGTGCGCCTAGAGCCCATGCTCCACAAAAAGAGAAGCCACCGCAATGAGAAGCCTGCGCAATGCAATGAAGAGCAGCTCCCGCTCACCACAACTAGAGAAAGCCCAAGTGCAGCAACAAAGACCCAACACAGCCAAAAATAAATAAAAATAAAATAAATTTTTTAAAAAAAAGAAAGAATTTTCAATACATAAATCAAAAGATCACCTCATGCTAACAAATTACATTCCTTCCCCTTATCCATTTACCAACCTGATGCCCAGTGGAGACTCTGTCTGTCCACGCAAGTTACCTCCCTGCAACAGATGTGCAACTGTGTAAAATGCCATGTAAATAGTGGAGTCAGAAAGTGATTCAATCAGCCACTGCTCATCCCACGGCAGACGAGTACCTGTGAGATAAAAAGAAGATAATTAATGCATGAGGAACCTAAGAGACACTTCATCTACAAAATTCACATTTTTAAGAGCAGGTCTATAGCACTGACAAAGCTACTTATTTAGGTTCTTAAATTTACTTGAATAATTAATATAAATAAACCAGTAAATTAAAAAAACAAAATGGTTGAAGCACTAGAAACTTTCTATTAAAAAAAAACTGCATCATAAAACCTATATGGGGGCTTCCCTGGTGGCACAGTGGTTGAGAGTCCGCCTGCCGATGCAGGGGACACAGGTTCGTGCCCTGGTCTGGGAAGATCCCACATGCCGCGGAGCGGCTGGGCCCGTGAGCCGTGGCCGCTGAGCCTGCGAGTCCGGAGCCTGTGCTCCACAACGGGAGAGGCCACAATAGTGAGAGGCCCGCGTACCGCAGAAAAAAAAAAAAAAAAAAAAAAAAGCTACATGGGCATTAGATACTTCTACCACCAGGTAGATGGTAAGGGACCACATCCTAGTTTCCTTCACCCTCTAACCAAAACCTCTCACTTCCAATTCAGAAACACACTGGAAGACAAGAAAAAAAGGTGAAGTTTTAATTTGCTGTGTAACTGGCAAAGTCATTCAAACAGAAAATTTTGAAGTTTGCTTACCTAAGCCGTAAGTTCTTGAGCAAGCATGCTCTTGCAGCCAATCTAAGGTAGCTTCAAAATTCCTCCTGGTCTCCTCACAGAACCTGGAGAGAGTAGAAGATAAAGTATCTCTCTTCACCTTCATTGTCTTCCATGTTTCTCATCTCCTTCCCTATCACTTTCTCCCATCTTACGTTTCCAGGTTCTTCAAGCACTGGGATGTCTGTTTTTTCCAGTTCTCTTCTCCATAATCCAAGTACCTGGGGGTGGACGAATTGATTAAAAAAAAGAAATCAAGGATAAGCAAAGTGACAGGAGGAAATTTCTTCTTGCTATAAGAAAAACTAACCACTGGTCACACAGGGCCACGACGCATTCATCTGAAGACCTGGACATAACTTGTTTCTCTGGTTCCATGTAAATATATGCATCTCCCTAAACGAAAGTAAATAAAAACATATCAGATATTATGTCAAGGCAATCTCTACTCCTCAAGGAAAAGAAAAGTAACATTTTAGAAAAAAAAAAATGCTCTACCACCCATAACCAAAACCCCAGGTTTTCATTATGTCTTCCCTCTTCCCAGGGTAGAAGTTATCTGCTTTTCTTTCTGTATAACACTTGCTTCTGAAAAGGCATGCACCTTCATCAAATGGATCACCTTCTCTAGGTACAGCTTAATCCTTTTCAGAGTGAAAGATGTTTAACAGTTTCTAATGCTATGGTTTGAAGGTTAGGCTGCCTATGGCAGCCTTTTATTCTTGTTAAAATATAAAGAGGAGGATATGGGGAGGGGAAAGGGTGAGCTGTGACAAAGCGAGAGAGAGGCATGGACATATATACACTACCAAACGTAAGGTAGACAGCTAGTGGGAAGCAGCCACATAGCACAGGGAGGTCAGCTCGGTACTTTGTGACCGCCTGGAGGGGTGGGAAGGGAGGGTGGGAGGGATGGAGATGCAAGAGATATGGGAACATATGTATATGTATAACTGATTCACTTTGTTATAAAGCAGAAACTATCATACCATTGTCAAGCAATTATACCCCAATAAAGATGTTAAAAATATATATATATATAAAGAAAATAGATGCACAGAACCACTGCCTTTAAAAAAAAAGAGATGCACGAAAATTAAACACAGAAAATACTTTTACTAAAGATTTATAGCATCATGAAAAATTCCCACTAGAAAACTGACCGTAAATTTTACTTTTAGAAAAAAATGCAAATATCTTTTAATGTATTATAATCCCAAACTTATTAAGCTAGTATAATTTTTAAAAATAAAATTCAGCATTATTATTCAAAAAATGATTCATTGCTCTGTGTTCTTAATGCAAGTTCTTCACACTGAACTTAAATAGGTAGGACTTTGGTTTAAAGATGGTAAATTAAAAACAATTAACTCTGCTCCCTCTCAAAATTCTAACAAAATAACAAAGAGGCTTTTTTTGTCTTAATGGTATGAAGCTACAAAGACAACAAGAATGGGAGAAGAAATAATATCAACCAAATTTTGGAAACTAAAAAGCAGAATGAGTGACAAGTGTATTAGCAGATCAAAGGAAGCTAGCTGAATCCTAAGCCGACAGAAGAGAAGGCTGAAAAGCAATTCAGTTTGCATTACAGAACCTCCAAAAAGACTCAGGATTTGTGGCACAAGATAGTTCTGGAAGAGGAGGTAACATGAGACTGGAAACAGGGGGACTAACTGAAGTCTTTTCAAGAAATTAGAACCCCAGACACCCTAATCCCACACCATGCAGACAGGCAACTGCCCCTTCCTATGCCAGCAGAACAGTGAAGGTTTACTCTCTGGAGAGGACAAAAGAGAGTCAACCAGAGGACGAAGTTGAGGGTATGGGTATCATAGTGAAAAAGAGGGATTAAGTGAAAGTCAGCACACTGGGTGTTGGAACCCAACCTAGTAATCTTCCACCATTTAGCTCCCAGAATGCTCAGTTAGTTTAGACCCTTTAAACCAGAAACTGAAGAATCTTCTGAGGGGAATCTAACAAACCAAGAAGTCCTAATTAACATCAAGGCTAACATCAGGGTCTCCCTAAGGTCCAAATGGACCTTCCAGATCTCTCCCAGTGAAGCCCAGAGACCAGCCCTACCCATATCCAAAAAGGTTCCAAGCATCTTTTTGTACCCACTCTTAAATATCAATAGTCTTCCTCAGATTAATAAGAGATTAAAGTTTCATACCCCTGAAACAAGAATAGCGGCATCCTATAAAAAAAGGATCAGATAACAAGAATAAGCTCTTAAACTGGCTCTGAGTTGGTAAATGCTGAAGCTGGGTAAAAGGTACACAAGAATTCATTATACTACTCCATTTTTTCATAAATTTGAAATTTTCCACACAAAGAAAAAAATTTTAATGAATTCTTAGAAACATTTATTTATACACACACACACACAAGCACACAAGTAGCAGACATAAAAAACACAGAAGGGCTTCCCTGGTGGCACAGTGGTTGAGAGTCCGCCTATCGATGCAGGGGACACGGGTTTGTGCCCCGGTCCAGGAAGATCCCACATGCCGCGGAGTGGCTGGGCCCGTGAGCCATGGCCGCTGAGCCTGCGCGTCCGGAGCCTGTGCTCCGCAATGGGAGAGGCCACAACAGTGAGAGGCCCGCGTACCGCAAAAAAAAAAAAAAACAGTAAACGAACGAACAAAAACTCATAGGAAGAAAAAGGTGAGGGACTCCCCCAGATAGAAGAGCAAAAGAACTTTCAGAGTCTAAGAGATCCAATATCTGAATAATAAGAATTCAGAGAGCAAAAATAAAGAATGGAAAGGGATAAAATAATTAAACAAAAAAGTCAAGAAATTTTCCCAAAATTGGAGAACATAAGTTTCCAGATTGAAGGAGCCCAGCATACAGCCAGAAGAATGAATGAAAACTGACCTACACCAAAATAAATCTTCATGAAATTTCAAAATACTGGAAGAAAAGAGAAGATTCTATAAGCTTTGGCATGGTGGGGGGCAGTGCAGGGAACAGTGGAGACACAGGTCACTTATAAAAGATCCATTATTACCAGAATGGTTTTGGACTTCTCAACAGCATCACTGAACCAGAACACCATGGGTAATGGCCTTCAAATTTTTAAGGGAAAATTATTTCCAACCCAGAATCCTACACTCAGGCATTCAAGTATGAGGACAGAATAAAGATACTTCAGACATGGAAGCTCACAAAAATTTACCTTCCAGGCACTGTTTTTCAGGAACACTACTAGAGGCAGAGCATCACCAAAACAAGAAAGTAAATAAGAAAGAAGAAGCCATGGGAGCAAGGAAACAGCAGATCCAACTCAAGAGAAGCAAAGGAAATCCTAAGTAATGGTGGAGGAACATCCCAGATGACATCTGTGCACACCTACAGTAAGCAAACGGTGTGGATAATTACAACACGCCAGAAGGCTCTAGGAGAACTTTCTAAGATGTAAACAACAGCATACTCATGTGTTTGAAGGTACTGAGAGGAGAAATAAACAGTTGGGACAGAGTTTGGGGATGAAGTATTGATAACTGTATTTAAAAGTAAGAAAAGTGGGGGGAAAAAAGGGCAGTTATTAACTCTAGGGAAAACCAAAAGCTAGGGAAGAGAAGTTCTCATTGTATACTACATTATGGATCAGCCATGTCTCAAAAACGTACACACTGACTACTGCTCTAACATAAATTATAACATACCTATACTAGGAAGATGGGGGGTGGAGAAGTGTATACAAATGCGAGGTTAGAGAGGAAGCCACAGGTTGGAGAAGAGTTAAATCTTGATCTTCCACAGTAGGAAGTCTATGGCTGATGGCTAAAATTGAAAAATTTTTAAATTACACTACAAGTATTTAGATTAGAGATCTATAAGAGAGGCAGAGGTCAATACTAAAAGAAATAACTAAAAGAGATGCAAGTAAGCCTGTCCAAGGAAGAGAAATTTAAGAGAATGTGGAAGGATGCAGAGGAAATTGCTGCTTTTTTTATTTTAATAAGACTTACAGATCATTGTCTCTCTGTATTATGGGTATACACAACTGTCAAAGATAAAAATTCAATTTCAAAAGTTAAGTAACTCAACAGAAAAAAGTTACAACAAAAATGAAGAGGGGAAAAAGGATTAAAGTATAAAGTACTACATAAAGAACTATCAACTACCAGTACCTCGAATAGTTACTGCCAAGAAGCATCACTAAAATTCTCTGTGCGTGATTTGTACATGCCAACTTTAGAACACTATATTCATCAACATTACAGGTGGGATGTTCAAGTTAAATGAATTGCTAAATAGGTCTCCAGTTTTATGTATAAATAAAATTATATCTTTAATATAGCTCCAGGTTCTACTACAGAACTCACTGCTAAGTAACACTGTAAAGTCTATTAACTGAAAGCTCTTCTCCTAACACAGCCTTCAGAGGATAGCCTATTACATACAGTGTCAATCATCTTGTTTTTAATAGTCTTCTTTACATCTTGGACCTTCTGTCCCTTAAATCCATCCACCAACATTACCTAAAAGGATGAGAAGTAGGGAAAAAGCACATACAATTAAAATTTGCTTTGGGTGCCCCCCCTAGAACTTTCCCTAACTAAATTTACTTGCACACACAACCAAGATATTTTTAGTGCGAAATTTATCACATTTAGAACCATAAATTTTTATTTTGGCACAGCTTGGACAGCTAATATTTACAACACACTTGTTTTTCTTTCAGTATAACTAGGATAAGTATTATGAACACGATTAGAAAGAAATGCTCACTTCCTTCCCACTTCTCAGGTTTCCATGTGAAGAGAATTCCTCTACCCTAACTCACATCATTCCTGAAGGCTTTAGGAGAAGGAACTGAGCAAATGCAGCTCGGCCCCACTTAGGTTTCTCTTTACAACTCTGCTTGTTGCCAGGAAGCATTCTCCTTTGCTTGCCCATGTGATAAACTTGGCTCTTAGAGGAAGGCCTACTGTTTTTCAACTCTGCCTTTTACGTAGCGGGGAGACTTAATTCTAGGGCAAAGTAATGACTTGCCCATTGCTGTCACAGAGCAAAGCCACAATCCCCTTCCAGCTGTTACTCTGACCTCCATCTATCTGACTCCTGTTGACTCTCTCAAATACTTTTTTTTTTTTTTTTTTGCCATTGGGCCCTCAGCAATGAGAGTGCAGAGTCCTAACCACTGGACCACCAGGACATTCTTAATAGTTTCTATCTTAAGTGGAAAAGACACATGTTCTTTTTTCTGCCCCAGTTCTCTAACGTACCAAGATGCTTCATATCTACTTAATTCATCATTATGAAATTATAGTTATAGATCATTATGGCACAGGGGTTAAAAGCACAAATCTTGGAGCCAAGATGCCTAGTTTGAGTCCCAGTTCTGCCTCTGCCTGGCTATCTGGCTGATCTTAGGTAAATTACTTAATCTCTTAGTGCCTCAATTTCCTCACCTATAAATTGGGAATAAGTGCCACTTCACAAGGTTATTTTGAGATATAAGTAAGTTAATATATAAATGCTCTATAAGTGTTGGCTTTTACTGTCATCCAAAACGTGTAAGTTACTTTTAAAAAGGACATACAACCAATTCTTGGTTATCCAGAGAGATGAAAGGTAAAAATAAAGAACATTCTCACTTACAGCCTTAAAAATCTTCATTTCAACCTCAAGTCACTAGCAACTTGACTTGAGTTTTTACTTTCTCTAGCCTCATCTTCTTTCCATGGAAATGTAAGCCATGTTAACATATGCACAATTGAGGAGAAAAGAGAGGTTCACAACTTGTCTGTTGTGCTAACATGGCATGGAATAGGCATTAACAAGTAAATTAATGAACTGAATGAAACTGCTTATTTAAAATATGAACTCCACAATTAAGAGAGCAAAAGAAGGGACCAGGTATGGTCCATGCAATAAACTTTTGGAATTTATTGTAAAATTATATGAACTAACTTTATCTTCTCAAGAAATTCACTCAGAGATTAGAGGGCACAAAAATGGAATTTCCGTAAATACTATTGGACCAAAATACATTTAAAAAATAAATTTGGAAATAGAAGAACACAATCTTATAGTAATCCTTTCTCAAAACAGGACAGAGCTTAAACAATATTGAATTTTTCTATAGTTTTTTTCTAAACCACTAAGAAGAAAATCACAGAGCATGGAGTAAGTAAATCAAATAAAAATGATAACAAAATTATTACTTACACCATCATAAAAGCCTCTTAGGTATAATTTCTCCTTTGCTTCTGCAAGTTTTTCTCGGTCATTCTGGCTCTGAACTTTCAACTCATCACACATGGTTACAGCAGAAAGCTGTCCAAAACCTGGAATTTCAATGACTGGCACCTGCAAAAAAGAGCAATGTCAGAACTTATTCACATTGAATAAACACAAAAACAGCCCTAAAGGCATAGTCCTTTTGCCTCTACTGTCCAATGAAGTCACTTCAGATCTTATATATCACTAAGGCAGTGTCACACATTAGGGACTAACATCCAGGTGTGAATGTGTCTTCCTACTCTCCATAGGAACCCCCCGAATTCTCTGCACCAACCCCCGCACTGTCCCTCCCTCACTACATACACAACTTCCCCAGCTCTCAACCCCACACTGGCACATAATTAACTAAATAATGTTGAAACTAGCAAAACGCTGTAAACAACTAAATTTATGGATGGTCTTATTTCTGGTTTATATTAAGTCTTCTGGATTCTTCATGAAATTATTCACTAGTAATTTAATTTTTTTTTTCTTCTGCAGATACTAATATGAAAACATAAACATTCATGAGTAATATGGCAAAATTTTGTCTTTAGAAGCCTGGAAATTGGCTACACTAGAAAATAAGCTACTATAAAATTGGTAATGCTAAAAGGCTATTTGTTTCAGAATTACAGGTGCCAGGTGCTAAGAAAATGCCTATTGCTGGTTTTTCTTTTGCTCTTATCCACCACAGCAGGTATCATGTTAAAGCAAACAAACTCTTAAACTCCCTCTTATTTCATACTCTACCAATTATGTAATTCTGTGACAAGTAAAGTGCTAGCTGCTCTTTGTTCTCTAATAAAGAAATGGATATTAATATTCTGAACCATCTATGTACTCACAGGCTCAAATGGCAAGACCATGTCATCTCTAATTCCATATTTTGCTCGTAAAGCCTACAAAAAAATTGGAAGTTAATATTAATGATCAATAGTTCACTGGTGCAATAAGTCCCCTACATACGAACGAGTTCCGTTCCCAGAGCACATTCATAAGTCCAATTTGTTCATAAGTCCAATTTGCTCGTAAGTCCAACAAAGTTACCCTAGGTACCCAACTAACACAATCAGCTATATAGTACTGTACTGTAACAGGTTTATAATACTTTTCACACAAATAATACATACAAGACGAACAAACACAAAAAATAAAGAAAATATTTTTAATCTTACAGTACAGTACCTTGAAAAGTATATTACAATAGTACTGTACAACAGCTGGCATACAGGGGCTGGCATCAAGTGAACAGGCAAGAAGAGTTACTGACTGGAGGAGGGACAGGAGGTGGGAGATGGTAGAGCTGAAGGATCATCAGCAACAGGACACGGAAGGCAAGCTGCAAGTTCACTCATGCCTAACATGGATGGCACAGGTTCTGGTTCCTTGTTGGAACCAGATGCACATTCGCAGCTTTCAAAGTTCACAACCTGAAGGTTCATATGTAGGGGACTTACTGTATAATCATTAAGAGAAGCACCCTCCAAACATTTTAAAACTATTTTTGTTCTTCCCTCCACAGAAAGCAATTTTTTAATTTTACAAAATATCTCAAGAAAGGACATATGATTTTAAAAAACTAAACAGTTTAAGTTAGAGTGAATGACTTAAATGATGAAACTGTACAGCCAAAAGCAAAAATGCACACACACACACAAACACATACACACACACACCACTTAAAATGAGGTTCATATTCCAGGTTGCAATGAAAATGTGAATATCAGAAAATTTTTCTCAAACCTTTTTTCAAAAGTTTTACGAAATCCATCACATCAGCAGGTTAAAAAAGAATAATCACACAATCGTATCAACAGATGAAAAAAAGTATTTGGCCAAATCCAATACCTATTCAAGATAAAAACTCTCGGTAAACTAGAATAGAAGCAGATTTTCTCAACTTGGTAAAGACTATGTATAAAAAACCTACAGCTAGGGAATTCCCTGGCGGTCCAATGGTTAGGACTCCGCGCTTTCAATGCCAGGGGGCAGGGTTCAATCCCTGGTCGGGGAACTAAGATCCCACAAGCCACGCAGCGTGGCCAAAGAAAAAAACAAACAAACAAAAAATAAATCAACCTACAGCTAAAATCATACTTGATGATTTTCAAAAAATTCAAAGCTTTCCCACTAAGATCAGACACAATACATATCCTCTCTCACTACTCCTTTTCAACATCATACTGAATGCTCTTGGCAATTAAGTAAGGCAAGAAAAGAAAAGGTATACAGACTGCGAAGGAAGACAAAACTGTCACTGTTTGCAGATAGCATGATCATCTATGTAGAACATCCAAAAGAATCAACAAAAAAAAGTCCTAGAACTAACAGGCAATTATAGAAAGGTTGCAGGATACACGGCTAAAACACAAAATTCAATGGTGTTCCTATATACCAACAATTAACAAGTGGAACTTGAAATTAAAAACACAATACCATTTACATTAGTAACCCCCCAAATTAAATACAGTTGCCCCTTCAACAACATGGGGGTTAGTGGTGCCAGCTACCCCAAGCAGTCAAAAATCTGCATATATCTTTACAGTCAGACCACTGTATCCGTGGTTCCACATCTGCAAATTCAATCAACAACAGATCACCTGGTACTGTAGTACATATTTATTGAAAAAAGACTTATAAATGGACCTGCCCAGTTCAAACCTGTGTTGTTCAATTGCACTTAGGTACAAAACTAACAATGTAAATGTAAGATATGAGGAAAACTACAAAACTCTGATGAACAGCATCAAAGAAGAACTGAATAAATGGAGAGATTCCATGTTCAAGGATTAGAAGACATAATGTTGTCAAGATGTCAGTTCTTTTCAGCTTAACCAACAGATTCAATACACTCTCAATCAAAATTCTAGCCAGTTACTTTATGGATATCAACAAACTGATTCCAAAGTTTACGTGGAGAGGAATAAGCCCCAGGATAGCCAACTCAATATAAAAGAAGAATAAAGTTAGAAGACTGACACTGTCTGACTTCAAGACTTACTTATAGTAAAGTTATAATAACCAAGATAGTGTGGTGCTGGCAAAAGAACAGACAGATAGATCAATGGAACATAACAGAGAGCCCAGAAAGAGACCCTCATAAATACAGTCAACTGATCTTTGACAAAGGAGCAAAGGCAATACAATGGAGCAAAGACAGTCTCTTCAACAAATGTTACTGGAACAACTGGACATCCACAAGCAAAAAAATGAATTTAGACACAGACCTGACACTCAACACAAAAATTAACTCAAAACAGATCATGGACCTAGATGTAAAACACAAAACTATAAAACTCCTAGAAGATAACAAAGGAAAAAACCTAAATGTCCACGCATATGGTGATGCCTTTTTAGATACAACACCAAAGACATAATCTATGAAAGAAATCATTGATAAGCTGGACTTCATTACAATTAAAAAGTTCTTCTCTGCAAAAGACAACATCAAGAAAATTGAAAGACAAACCACACACTGAGGAAAAATATTTTCAAAAAACACATCTGATAAAGGACTCTTAAATATACAAAGAACTCTTAAAACTCAACAATAAGAAAACAAACAACCTGATTTAAAAAATAAGGCTTCCGGGAGCAGGCTCTGGGGAAGGGGTGGCAGGCACCATGTTGGGCCCTGAAGGTGGTGAGGAGAAGCCCCTGAAGCACGCCAAGAAGCAAGCCAAGGAGACAGACAAGGAAGATAAGGCATTCAAGCAGAAACAGAAGGAGGAGCAGAAGAAACTCAAGGAGCTAAAAGCGAAGGCCACAGGGAAAGGCCCCCCTGGCCACAGGTGTTATTAAAAAATCTGGCAAAAAGTAAGCTGTTCCTTGTGTTTGAGGCAATGATGATCCTAATTCCATTCCTGTTTAAACATCTGGACTCCCTGCCATAGTATCTGTTGCCACTTATAGCTAGAATGAAGTGTTGTCTTGGAACCCATTGTACATTTAAGAACAAACTTTTGTTAAAAAAAAATCATACAGTGGCTCATCTTGTCTTTAGTTCTTCTCAGCCATTTCTACTTTAGCTATGAGACCTGCATAAACCCAGCCCAGAAGCCTGCCAAAATGTGTTCTTAAGTCTTGGTTCTATCCTGAATTCTGTACCACCTGTAATTAAAACAACTCATTTGAAAAAAATAAATAAATAAGCCAAAGACCTTAACAGACAAATCTCACCAAAGAAGATACACAGATGGCAAACAAGCATATGAAGAAACACTCCACAACATCTGCCATCAAGAAAATGCAAAATAAAACAATGAGATATGACTACACACCAATTACAATGGCCAAAATCTGGAAAACTGACAATACCAAATGCTGACAAGGATGTGGAACAACAGGAACTCTCATACATTGCTGGTAAGAATGCAAAATGGTACAGCCACTTTGGAAGACAGTTTGGTGGTTTCTTACAAAATTACACATACTTTTACCATATGATACAGCAATCGCACTCCTTGGTATTTACACAAAAGAGTTCTCTATACAATATCCTGCACACGGATGTTTACAGCAGCTTTACTCATAACCGCCAACACTTGTTAGCAACCAAGATGTTCTTCATCAGAGGAATGAATAAATGTACATCCAGACAACAGAATATTATTAGTGCTAAAAAGAAATATGCTATCAAGCTATGAAAAGACATGAGAAACCTTAAATACATATTGCTAATTGAAAGAAAATCTAAGAAGGCTACATACTGTATGATTCCAACTATATGACTTTCTGGAAAGGTAAAACTATGGTGACAATTAAAAAGATCAGTGGGGGGCTTCCCTGGTGGCACAGTGGTTGAGAGTCCACCTGCCAACGCAGGGGACACGGGTTCGTGCCTCAGTCCGGAAGGATTCCACATGCCGCGGAGCGGCTGGGCCCGTGAGCCATGGCCGCTGAGCCTGTGCATCCGGAGC